>NC_057806.1:121253880-121497454 GCF_018294505.1 Triticum aestivum
TTGGAATAGGATTCGCGGAGGGGGGAAAAGAGAGAGGGGGGCCGGCCCCCTCTCCTTGTCCTATTCGGACCAAGGGAGGGGAGGGGCGTGCGGCCCATCTTGGGCTGCCCCATCTCTTTTCCACTAAGGCCCACTAAGGCCCATATAGCTCCCGGGGGGTTCCGATAACCTCCCGGTACTCCGGTAAAATCCCGATTTCACCCGGAACACTTCCGGTATCCAAACATAGGCTTCCAATATATCAATCTTTATGTCTCGACCATTTCGAGACTCCTCGTCATGTCCGTGATCACATCCGGGACTCCGAACAACCTTCGGTACATCAAAACATATAAACTCATAATATAATTGTCATCGAAACCTTAAGCGTGCGGACCCTATGGGTTCGAGAACAATGTAGACATGACCGAGACACGTCTCCGGTCAATAACCAATAGCGGGACCTGGATGCCCATATTGGCTCCTACATATTCTACGAAGATCTTTATCGGTCAGACCGCATAACAACATACGTTGTTCCCTTTGTCATCGGTATGTTACTTGCCCGAGATTCGATCGTCGGTATCCAATACCTAGTTCAATCTCGTTACCGGCAAGTCTCTTTACTCGTTCTGTAATACATCATCCCGCAACTAACTCATTAGTTGCAATGCTTGCAAGGCTTAAGTGATGTGCATTACCGAGAGGGCCCAGAGATACCTCTCCGACAATCGGAGTGACAAATCCTAATCTCGAAATACGCCAACCCAACATGTACCTTTGGAGACACCTGTAGAGCTCCTTTAGAATCACCCAGTTACGTTGTGACGTTTGGTAGCACACAAAGTGTTCCTCTGGCAAACGGGAGTTGCATAATCTCATAGTCATAGGAACATGTATAAGTCATGAAGAAAGCAATAACAACATACTAAACGATCGGGTGCTAAGCTAATGGAATGGGTCATGTCAATCAGATCATTCAACTAATGATGTGATCCTGTTAATCAAATGACAATTCTTTGTCCATGGTTAGGAAACATAACCATCTTTGATTAACAAGCTAGTCTAGTAGAGGCATACTAGTGACACTCTGTTTGTCTATGTATTCACACATGTATTATGTTTTCGGTTAATACAATTCTAGCATGAATAATAAACTTTTTATCATGATATAAGGAAATAAATAATAACTTTATTATTGCCTCTAGGGCATATTTCCTTCAGAAATGGCTACAAGTAAACCCTTGATATGTCTCCAATGTATCTATAATTTTTGATTGTTCCATGCTGTTATATTATCATTCTTGGATGTTTTACAATCATTTTATAGCAACTTTATATCATTTTTCGGACTAACCTATTGACATAGTGCCCAGTGCCAGTTGTTGTTTTTTGCTTGTTTTTTACTTCGCAGAAAATCAATACCAAACGGAGTCCAAATGCAGCAAAACTTTTTGGAGATTTTTTCTAGGCCACAAGACACATGATGGGCCAAAGAAGTACCAGAGGGGTGCCCCGAGGGGGGCACAACCCACCTGGGTGTGCCTGAGGGCCCAAACGCACCCTGGTGGGTTGTGCCCACCTCGGTGGCCTCCCGCACCACCTCTTTGCTTTATAAATACCCCAATATTCCAAAAACCCTAGGGGAGTTGACGAAACACAAGTCTAGCCGCCGCAAGTTCCAGAAACCATAGATCCAATCTACACACCATCACGGAGGGGTTCATCATCCTCATTGGTGCCTCTACGATGATGCGTGAGTAGTTCATTGTAGACCTACGGGTCCGTAGTTAGTAGCTAGATGGCTTCCTCTCTCTCTCTCTTTTGATTCTCAATACAATGGTCTCTTAGAGATCTATTTGATATAACTCTTTTTGTGGTGTGTTTGTTGGGATCCGATGAACTTTGAGTTTAAGATCAGATATATGTTTTTATCCATAAAGTTATTTGAGTCTTTTGATCTCTTATATGCATGATTACTTATATCCTCATATTTATTCTTCGAATCTTTGGTTTAGTTAGGCTGACTAGATCGATTTTTCTTGGCATGGGAAGAGGTGCTTTGTGATGGGTTCGATATTATGGTGCTCAATCCCAGTGATAGAAGGGGAAATGACACATATTTATCATTGCTACTAAGGATAACAAGATGGGGTCTATTCCTATATGAGTAGATCTTGTCTACATCATGTCATCGTTCTTATTGCATTACTCTGTTTCTCCATGAACTTAATACACTAGATGCATGCTGGATAGCGGTCGGTGTGTGGAATAATAGTAGTAGATGCAGGCAGGAGTCGGTCTACTAATCTTGGACGTGATGCCTATATAATGATCATTGTTTGGATATCGTCATAATTATTTGAAGTTCTATAATTTACCCAACAGTAATTTGCTTATCCACTGTATGCTATTTTTCTTGAGAGAAGCCACTAGTGAAATCTACGGTCCCCAGGTCTCTTCTTTATCATATTTGCCTTTGAGATATATTTTTATTTGCTTTTATTTTCATATCTATCAATCCAAAAACCTAAAAATGTCTTGCTGAAATTTATTATTATTTATTTTCTCTCGTGTTCCCGCGAGATCTATTTATCCAATCTACTACAATTTTACCCATCTTTTACCCGAGAGGGATTGACAACCCCTCTTTTACGTCGAGTTGCAAGTATTTGTTCTTTGTGTGCAGGTGCCGTTCACGTAGTGTTGCGTGGTTATCCTATTGGTTCGACAACCTTGGTCTCATCACTAAGGGAAATACCTACCGTAGATGTGTTGCATCATCCCTTCCTCTTTGGGGAAATACCGACGTATTTTAAGCCGCATCAAAAGGAATTTCTGGCGCAGTTACCGGGGAGACATCATCAACATCTATCAGGTTCCTAATCACAAATTTCATATCCTTCAATTTACATTATTTGCCATTTGGCTCTCGTTTTAATCTCCCCCGCTTCACAAAAAATTGCCGTTTTATTTGCCCTCTTTTCGTTTGCCCTTTTCTCATTGGATCTTATGTTTGCTTGCATCTTTGCTTGCTAAAAATCTATTGATATGGATCATCATCCACTTGCTTATCTTTTTAAAATATCCAATTATGATGAACAAATTGCTAGTGATTTGAGTGCACTAGATTATCTCTATGAAGTTTTGCTTGAAATTTATGAATCTGAAAATTGTGATGAAGTGTTAAACGAAAATATTTATGAAGTGATTCATGATAGATCCTTAAATGAAAAGCATGATTGCAATGATTTTACTATAAATTCTATTAATGTCAATTGTGTCAATGATATGCAAAACCCCAAGCTTGGGGATGTTGATCTTGTTATGTCCACTACTCATTTTGATCATGATTGGGGTGATGCTTCTTATGATCTTAAAAATTTATTCAAGCCTCATGATGAATATGTTATTGATAATAATGTTTGCAATAATATTGAAAGTGGGTTTGGAAGAGCGTCAACTTTAGGTAAAAGTAATCCCATATATTTGGAGAGTGTTCAATCTTATAATTTTTTTTATGAAAGTGAGTTTGGAGAGTTCATGACTTTATTTGATGATAATCCCACTATTTTGGAAGAGTGTCAACTTTGCATGCATGTGGATCATGACGAGAAAATTTTATATGATTGCTATGTTGTTGAGTTTGAGTATGATCCTGCATGTAATTATTATGAGAGAGGAAAATATGGTTGTAGAAATTTTCATGTTACTAAATTACCTCTCGTTATGTTGAGATTGTCTATGTTTTATTCTTCTTCCTTGCATATGCTAGGCTTTGCTTGTTTTGATAATTCGTTTGTGTAGCGACCAAACCTCAAACAGTCTGATCTCTGTGCTCCGGTGTCATCCCTGGATCAGTAATGCTGACACCACACAGTACTCGGAGGATTTATAGCAGAGTAGCAATCACACACTTATTACATCAAGTGTCTCAAAAGAGAACTTATTACAATAAATATGGCTTAATGCCATCTAGTGACAATAACAACGGAAGGCTTGGAAGATAAGTGAGTCCATCAACTCCAACGGCATCACTGAGTATAGAACCACGACCTAAAAACTCCTTAATCGTCGTCTGAAAAGTCTGCAACATTAACGTTGCAGCCCGAAAACGGGTCAGCACATGGAATATGCTGACAAGGTAACACATAGAGAGTAATGGAATGCAACTGCTATACTATATGCATATTTGGCTGGTGGAAAGCTCTATGGTTACAGTTTTTGCGTAAAGCCAATTTTTCCCTACTTCAAAGGAATAAATTTAATTACTATCATGGTGGTTGTTAAACATTGAGAATGGTTGACAGCATTCTTAATCCCAATTAAGTAACATCATTAAAACCCACAAAATTAATTTAGAGTAACATGTTGAGATTCACATGAAAATCCAGGTACTAGATACTCAAGATGTCCATAATCGGGGACACGGCTAACCATGATTAGTTTGTTACACTCTGCAGAGGTTTGCGCACTTTTCCCCACAAGACTCGATCGCCTCCGTTTGGTTTCTCGCACTACAGGGTGTTTGAGAAACGGATGACCGAGACATAGTCTTTCAGAAGCGCTAGCACCTTACGATCGGGTAGACCGTACCACCTACATCCCCTACATCTGCTAGTCTACCACTGTAAGAGTTCGCACAACTTAGTCAACTATGCCAGAGCCCATAATGGCTTGTGGCTGCACACGGAAGTTTCTAGTTTGAATAATCTCATGATCCCTTTGAGCCTGGGTGGCGGTCCAAAGAAAACAGGCAAGTCCTGGAAACCCCAGGTGCCTCAATCCACCCAGATGTGTGTTAGGTTGCCACCTTAGATAAACCATTAATTAACAATCTCACATCTGTCCTGGATATCACTCACCCAATCCACGTCTACTAGCATAGCATGGCATAATAAGCAAACGTAGAAGTAACTCCCAAAGGTTTGATAATAAACAGGTAATAGGTACTACCTCCTCTACTTCCCATCCCACAATTTAACTAGATCCTAATCATGCAATGTGTGAGGATTGATCTAATGCAATAAAACTGGGTTGTAGAAAAGGTATGATCAAAGTGTTACTTGCCTTGCTGATGATCCTCGAAACCTAGAGATTCAACGTAACATTGCGGCGCACTCCGGGTATTCTATCGCAGACAAACAAACAAGCATACAATAAGTACTCATCTAATGCACAGGTAAAACTGAAATAGAAGATCTAACCAGAAAGTTCAATTTAAGAACCCTGGTTGGCAAAAAGAATCAAATCGAACGAAGCAAAAGAAATCAAACGACAAAAGAAAACAACTTCGTTCTAGTAATCTGGATCTAGGGCAAATTTTATAGTCACAAAAATATGTTTAAGTTGATTATTCGGAAAGAGGGTTTCGAGATGAAACTCCAGGCGCTTGAATCACCTGATTCCGATAAACGAGCGAAAAGTTATACTAAAACGAAAATCGGATCAGAAATCGCGATCAGAAAATAACCGCAAAAAATCCGACGAAAAAGAAAAACGATGAACAGAATTTTTTTTAAACAGCACGGAAAACGAGGCAGCGGCGAACCTCGGGCGGCGCGCAACTCCGGCGGCGGCGGCGGCTAGCGACGGCTAGGGTTAGGTCAGGGGCGGCTGGCGGCTGGGCTTTCGGGCCCCGGGGCGGCGGCTTATATAGCCTCGGCCGGCGGTGTCCTGGCCGAGTACGGCCCAAAGTCGGTTCCGCGCGGTTTTTTTTAATTCCGCTCGGAAGAAAAATAGAAAGAAATACTAAACGGACTCCAAAAATCACGAAATAAATTTTGCCGGGTTTGTAAAATCAAGCCCGATAAAGTGAACATTTATCTGGGCCCAAACTACAAATTCAAATAAAAATACCAAAAAACTCCGAAATAAATCTTATTTGATTTTTTTATTAAATCCTCAATATTTCTATCTTTTGGGAAAGTCATTTTATTCCCGCTCTCATATTTTTGTAATAGAAATAATTGATGATAAAATAAATAAAATCAAATGATCCTGTTTACAAAATTTGAGGAAACTCAAATATGTAAATAACGAAATCCCCAACTCTCTCCGTGGGTCCTTGAGTTGCTTAGGATTTTCTAGGATCAAAAACAAAAGCAAAATAAAATATGATATGCATGATGACCTAATGTATAACATTCCAAATTGAAAATTTGGGATGTTACAGTTTGCTTATAAAATGCCTATGCATAGGAAGTATGTTAAACTTAAATATGTTTTTCACATGCTTCATGATTCTCTCTTTGTGTTTGATACGTCTCCGTCGTATCTACTTTTCCAAACACTTTTGCCCTTGTTTTGGACTCTAACTTGCATGATTTGAACGAAACTAACCCGGAATGACGCTATTTTCAGCAGAATTGCCATGGTGTTATTTTTGTGCAGAAATAAAAGTTCTCGGAACGACCTGAAAATCAACGGAGATTATTTTTGGAATATATAAAAAATACTGGCGATTAGATCCATGTCACGGGGCCCACACCCTATACACGAGGGTGGGGGCGCGCCTACCCCCTGGGTGCGCCCCCTGCCTCGTGCCCCCCCTGACGCTCCACCGACCTCAACTCCAACTCCATATATTCGTGTTCGGGGAGAGAAAAAAAATCAGAGACAAGGATTCATCGCGTTTTACGATACGGAGCCGCCACCAAGCCCTAAACTCTCTCGGGAGGGCTGATCTGGAGTCCATTCGGGGCTCCGGAGAGGGGAATCCGTCGCCATCGTCATCATCAACCTTCCTCCATCACCAATTTCATGATGCTCACCGCCGTGCGTGATTAATTCCATCGTAGGCTTGCTGGACGGTGATGGGTTGGATGAGATTTATCATGTAATCGAGTTAGTTTTGTTAGGGTTTGATCCCTAGTATCCATTATGTTCTGAGATTGATGTTGCTATGACTTTGCTATGCTTAATGCTTGTCACTAGGACCCGAGTGCCATGATTTTTGATCTGAACCTATTATGTTTTCATGAATATATGTGAGTTCCTGATCCTATCTTGCAAGTCTATAGTCACCTATTATGTGTTATGATCCGTTAACCCCGAAGTGACAATAATCGGGATACTTACCGGTGATGACCGTAGTTTGAGGAGTTCATGTATTCACTAAGTGTTAATGCTTTGGTCCGGTAATCTATTAAAAGGAGGACTTAATATCCCTTAGTTTCCAATAGGACCCGCTACCGCGGGAGGGTAGGACAAAAAATGTCATGCAAGTTCTTTTCCATAAGCACGTATGACTATTCGGAATACATGCCTACATTACATTGATGAACTGGAGCTAGTTCTATGTCACCCTATGTTATAACCATTGCATGAGGAATTGCATCTGACATAATTATCCATCACTGATCCATTGCCTACGAGCTTTTCATATATTATTCTTCGCTTATTTACTTTTCCATTGCCACTGTTACAATCACTATAAAACCAAAACTGCTACTGTTACTTTTACCATTGTTACCACTACTATCATATTACTTTTCTACTAAATACTTTGCTACAGATATTAAGTTTCCAGGTGTGGTTGAATTGACAACTCAGCTGCTAATACTTGAGAATATTCTTTGGCTCCCCTTGTGTCGAATCAATAAATTTGGGTTGAATACTCTACCCTTGAAAACTGTTGCGATCCCCTATACTTGTGGGTTATCAAGACTATTTTCTGGCACCGTTGTCGGGGAGCATAGCTCTATTCTTTGAGTCACTTGGGATTTATATCTGCTTATCACTATGAAGAACTTGAAAGATCAAAGAATCAAGATTTTTCCCTCAACTACGAGGGGAGGTAAGGAACTGCCATCTAGCTCTGCACTTGATTCACCTTCTGTTTTGAGTAAACTTGCGACACCTACTCCTACTATTCATTTCGATATGTCGCATGTTATTGATGATCCCACTTCTGCTTTGCATGATACTTATGATGAAACTACTTCTATGCTTGATAATACTGTGCCATTAGGTGAATTTCTTGATGAACAACTTGCTAGGGCTAGAGAGAATAAAATTATTGAATATGATAGTATTGATGAAAGTGATGATGAAGATTCTCCACCGAGATATGAATTTCCTGTTGTGCCTGAGGGTTATGTTATGAATGAAGAAACTGCTAGAGACTTCTTAGCTTGCAATGATAGATCTGATCTTAAGAAATTATTTGCTAAGCTTAAAGAAAAGTCTTTGAATGCTAGAATGAAATATGACCCTGCTTTTGCTAATTCACCTATCTTTATTACTGATAAGGATTATGATTTCTCTGTCGATCCTGAGTTAATTACTTTGGTTGAATCTGATCCTTTTTATGGCTATGAATCTGAAACTGTTGTGGCACATCTTACTAAATTAAATGATATAGCCACCCTGTTTACTAATGATGAGAAAACTCGCTATTACTTTTTCCTTAAGTTATTTCCGTTCTCACTAAAGGGTGATGCTAAAACATGGTTTAATTCTCTTGATCCTGGTTGTGTGTGTAGTCCCCAGGATATGATTTATTACTTCTCTGCTAAATATTTCTCCGCTCATAAGAAACAAGATGCCTTAAGGGAAATATATAATTTTGTGCAAATTGAAGAAGAGAGTCTCCCACAAGCTTGGGGGAGGCTTCTCCAATTACTTAATGCTTTGCCTAATCATCCTCTCAAGAAAAATGAAATACTTGATATCTTTTATAACGGACTAACCGGTCCTTCCAGAGACTACCTGGATAGTTATGCTAGTTGTGTTTTCAGGGAAAGAACTGTTGATCAAGCTGAATTTCTATTGAATAATATGTTGTGTAATGAAAATGATTGGACACTTCCTGAACCAACTCCTAAGCCAACTCCGATGAAAAGGGGTATTCTATTTCTCAGTCCAGAAGATATGCAAGAGGCAAAGAAATCTATGAAAGAAAAATGTACTAAAGCTTAAGATGTTAAGAATTTACCACCTATTGAAGAAATACATGGTCTTGATAACCCGACACAGGTAGTAAAGGTAAATTCTCTCTATAGATTTGATGAAGGTGATATTCCTTGTTATAAGTCTGCTAGCCAATGCTTGGATGAGTTTGATAATTTTATTGTTAAACAAGAAAACTTCAATCCTTATGTTGGTAGACAATTGAAACACAATGCTGATATGCTTGAACACTTGAGTGATTATATGTCTAGAGTTAAAGGTGAACTTAAACTTATTAGTAAACATGCTTCTATGGTTACCACTCAAGTAGAACATGTACTTAAAGCTCAGAATGATTTGCTCAATGAATTAAATAATAAGAAAAATGATAATGCTGTTAGAGTTATGACTAGAGGGGGTAAAATGGCTCAAGAACCTTTGTATCCTGAGGGCCATCCTAAGAGAATTGAGAAAAATTCTCAGAGAACTAATATTGATGCACCTAGTTCTTCTAAGAGGAAGAAAAATAAAAAATGATAGGACTTTGCATGCTTCTAGTGAACCTTTTGTTGACACACCTGAGAATCCCAATGATTTTTCTATTTCTGATGCTGAAACACAAGCTGGTAACATGAACCTAGTGATAATGTTAATGATGATGTTCATGTTGATGCTCAACCTAGCAATGATAATGATGTAGAGATTGAACCTGCTATTGATCTTGATAACCCACAATCAAAGAATCAATGTTATGATAAGAGAGACTTTGTTGCTAGGAAGCACGGTAAAGAAAGAGAACCATGGGTTCAGAAACCCATGCCGTTTCCTCCTAAACCATCCAAGAAAAAGGATGATGAGGATTTTGAGCGCTTTGCTGAAATGATTAGACCTATCTTTTTCCATATGCGTTTGACTGATATGCTTAAAATGAATCCTTATGCTAAGTACATAAAGGATATTGTTACTAATAAAAGAAAGATACCGGAAGCTGAAATTTCCACCATGCTTCCTAATTATACTTCTAAGGGTGGAATACCAAAGAAACTTGGAGATCCAGGAGTACCAACTATACCATGCCCCATTAAAAGAAACTATGTTAAAACCGCTTTATGTGATCTTGGAGCCGGTGTTAGTGTTATGCCTCTCTCTTTATAGCGTAGACTTGATTTGAATAAGTAGACACCTACTAAAATATCTTTGCAAAAGGCTGATAAATCAACTGCTATACCTGTCGGTATTTGTGAGGGTGTGCCTGTTGTGGTTGCAAACGTTACTATTTTAACAGACTTTGTTATTTTTGATATTCTCGAGGATGATAGTATGTCGATTTTCCTTGGTAGACCCTTTTTGAATACTGCAGGGGTTGTTATTGATTGCAACAAAGGAAATGTCACTTTTCATGTTAATGGTAATGAGCATACAATACACTTTCTGAGGAAACAACCTCAAGTCGACAATATCAATTCTATTGGAAAAATTTCAATAATTACTATTGGAGGTTTTGAATTTCCTCTTCCTACTGTCACGAAGAAATATGATATTCTTATTGTTGGGGATGTGCATATCCCCGTTCAGGTAACCTAGTGTAATTCGAAAATTCTCCGGTTTCATGTTATTCGAAAAGAGTTTGTTAATAAGACTTGATCAACCTTGCTAGTGGATTCCTTTTGATGAGCATGAGATGGATGAATTTAGAAAGCACAACTCTCTATACCCTCCTTTTAATTTCTGTTATTTATATTAAATAAAGCAAAAATAGTATTTTCTGTCTGTTTCTGAATTACCCTTGCAATAAAAAAATACCCCAAAAATAAAAGTTCTCCAAATGCCCTGAAAATGAAATATGATTTTTTTCTAGAATATCTGAGGATTTTAGGCACCGAGAACACAGCAGGGGGAGCAGCCACGTGCCCACGAGGGTGGGGGGCGCGCCCACCCCCTTGGGCATGCCTCCCTGCCTCGTGGACCCCACATGGGTCCCCTCCACTTATTCTTGCACCCACACACTTCATCTTGCTCCAGAGATCACACAAGCTACCATAGGGGGCATTCATTTTCCTGCCGTGCATTATTTTGCTCTATTTATAGGTAGATGCATTAACGGTAAGGACGAAGCATGTCACATGTGTGTTCCAGATCTTAGTGTTCTCAAGAGTGCTGTATTAGGAGATAGACAATATAACTTGGGGGCCATTGTTGCACGTAGGTTGCATAATAATAGTATTAATGGAGATTTCTTTGGTGGAATTTATGCAACCCGTTTAGCTGATTTTCTTGAGATACCCATACGTGGAGATGATATTGAATTGCCTCCTGATTATTTAAATTATAATGCTATGGTTCATCATCAGTTTGTTGAGAGGAACGATCAGTCCCTTCAGTACCGACTAATCTTTGACAGACGACGCACCTATCACGTCGCTCTCCCTGTTCCTACTTTCTTTGACTTTCAGGCAAAAAGGAGATATGTTATAACCAGAGAGGAGGCGAACGAGTACGAGAGGAGGACAGAGGCAGCTCGCCTCCAAGCTGCAGCTCTTCAGGCAGTAGCTGATGCATCTCAGTACGACCCCAGTTTCAACTTCGGATATCCACCAAGCCATCCATGGGCATAGACCAACTTAGGCCAAAAGCCTAAGCTTGGGGGAGTACGTATCTCTCACCGACATTACATTCATGTTCACACACTCATGCCAGTTGTCGGTGCTCATACTTTTTTCATTGTATCATCCATGCTAGTTTATTTTCATTTTTTCGCTTTCTTCTTGTGTTTTTGAAAAACCTGAAGAAAAACCAAAAAAAATAGTTGTAGCTTTTTGCTAGTTTACTTTCCATGCCTGTAGTAGTAGTAATTAAAAACAAAACCCAAAAAGATTTCTCATTCTTCTTTTGCTTGTTGGGAGCTTTCCCGTGTAAATAGTTTTGTTTCTTTTCTTTTCTTTGGGGGTCGAGAGGAGAAGAACACGATGAAAATGTTGAGTGGCTCTCATATGCATTATTGTTGATCTAACAAAGAGCCCATATTACCTTCTCTCCCGAGTTGAATGCTTGCAGATTCCAGCTTAATCCAATGCACGTGCACTATTATTATTATCCACACTATTCGGTTGGTCAAGTGAAAGGCAATAATGACGATATATGATGAACTGATTCAGATGAGAAAAGCTGGTATGAACTCGACCTCTCTTGTTTTTGTAAATATGATTAGTCCATCGTTCCTTATTCAACCTATTATGAATGAAACATGTTTGCAATGACAATTAGAGATTATAGTTGCTTATGTCATGCTTAATTTGCTAGGAGTTTATAATGGTTTACCTTGCGTGCCAACATGCTATTAAAATGGTTGTGATGTGGTATGATAGGGTGGTATCCTTCTTTGAACGATTCGGGTGGCTTGACTTGGCACATGTTCACGCATGTAGTTGAAACAAAATCAACATAGCCTCTACGATATTTATATTCATGGTGAATTATATCCTACTCATGCTTGCATTTGCTACCTCTTGAGCATTGCGTTGGTTTTCCCTTGAAGAGGAAAGGGTGATGCAGCAAAGTAGCGTAAGTATTTCCCTCTGTTTTTGAGAACTGATAACCCACAAGTATAGGGGATCGCAACAGTTTTCGATAAGTAAGAGTGTCGAACCCAACGAGGAGCTAAAGGCAGAACAAATATTCCCTCAAGTTCTATCGACCACCGATACAACTCTACGCACACTTGATGTTCGCTTTACCTAGAACAAGTATGAAACTAGAAGTACTTTGTAGATGTTGTTGGATAGGTTTGCAACATAATAAAGATTACGTAAATAAAAAGTAGGGGCTGTTTAGGTAAAGACACAACTAAGTTAGTTTTAGTAAAGAGCTTTTTGTTACGAGAAAGTTATTTGTCCCTAGGCAATCGATAACTAGACCGGTAATCATTATTGCAATTTTATATGAGGGAGAGGTATAAGCTAACATACTTGCTCTACTTGGATCATATGCACTTATGATTGGAACTCTAGCAAGCATCCGCAACTACTAAAGATCATTAAGGTAAAACCCAACCATAGCATTAAAGTATCAAGTCCTCTTTATCCCATACGCAAACAACCTACTTACTCGGGTCTGTGCTTCTGTCACTCACGCCACCCACCATAAGCAAATCATGAACATATTGCAAACCCTACAATGGGGATCCTTCACGCTTGCGTGACACGGAGAGCACCATAGGACAGCACCAATAATAAAACATGCAACTCAAACCAATCACGATCATCAAATAACCCATAGGACAAAACGGATCTACTCAAACATCATAGGATAGCCATACATCATTGGGGAATAATATATAGCGTTGAGCACCATGTTTAAGTAGAGATTACAGCGGGTAAGAGAGACGTTACACCGCTGCATAGAGGGGGGAAGAGTTGGTTATGATGGTGGTGAAGTTGTTGGTGAAGATTGCGGTGATGATGATGGCCCCGGCGGTGTTCCGGCGCCACTAGAAGAGAGGGGGAGAGGGCCCCCTTCTTCTTCTTCTTCCTTGACCTCCTCCCTACATGGGAGAAGGGTTTCCCCTCTGGTCCTTGGTCTCCATGGCGTGGGAGGGGCGAGAGCCCCTTCGAGATTGGATCTGTCTCTCTGTCTCTCTCTGTTTCTGCGTTCTCAGATTCTGCCCTTTTGCCGTTTCTTATATTCCTGGAGATCCGTAACTCCAATTGGGCTGAAATTTTAACACGATCTCTATCCGGAAATTAGCTTTCTTGCGCCGAAAGAAGGGCTCCAACCGCCTTACAGGGTGGCCACGAGGGTCCAGGGAGCGCCTGACCCCCTGGGGCGCCCCCTGCCTCGTGGCCCCCTCGGGCATCGTATCACGTTGATTCATCTTCCCAAAAGTCACATATATTCCAATAAAATATTCGTCAGTTTTTATCCCGTTTGTACTTCGCTTGATATGGATTTTCTGCGAAGCAAAAAACATGCAACAAACTGGAACTGGCACTGGGCACTGGAACAATATGTTAGTCCCAAAAGTAGTATAAAAAGTTGCCAAAAGTATATAAAAGTTGTAGAATATTGGCATGGAACAATCGAAAATTATAGATACGACGGAGACGTATCAGCATCCCCAAGCTTATTCCTGCTCGTCCTCGAGTAGGTAAATGATAAAAAAGATAATATTTGATGTGGAATGCTACCTAGCATAATCTTGATCATGTATCTAATCATGGCATGAATATTAAGATACGAGTGATTCAAAGCAATAGTCTATCATTTGACATAAAACAATAATACTTCAAGCCTACTAATAAAGCAATCATGTCTTTTCAAAATAACATGGCCAAAGAGAGTTATCCTTACAAAATCATATGGTCTGGCTATGCTCCATCTTCACCACACAAAATATTCACATCATGCACAACCCCGATGACAAGCCAAGCAATTGTTTCATACTTTTGACGTTCTCAAACCTTTTCAACTTTCACGCAATACATGAGCGTGAGCCATGGATATAGCACTATAGGTGGAATAGAATATGATGGTGGAGGTTGTGTGAAGAAGACAAAAACGAGAAGATAGTCTCACATCAACTAGGCGTATCAACGGGCTATGGAGATGCCCTTCAATAGATATCAATGTGAGTGAGTAGGGGTTGCCATGAAACGGATGCACTAAGAGCTATAAGTGTATGAAAGATCAGATTGGAAACTAAGTGGGTGTGCATCCAACTTGCTTGCTCATGAAGACCTCGGGCATTTGAGGAATCCCATCATCGGAATATACAAGCCAAGTTCTATAATGAAAACTCCCACTAGTATATGAAATTGATAACTCAAGAGACTCTCTATATGAAGAACATGGTGCCACTCTGAAGCACAAGTGTGGTAAAAGGATAGTAGCATTGCCCCTTCTCTATTTTTCTCTCATTTTTTTTGTTTTTTCGTTTTTTTCTTTTTTCGATGGGCTTCTTTGGCCTCTTTTTTTATTTGGGCTTCTTTGGCCTCTTTTATTTATTTTTAAAGTCTGGAGTCTCATCCTAACTTGTGGGGGAATCATAGTCTCCATCATCCTTTCCTCACTGGGGCAATGCTCTAATAATGATGATCATCACACTTTTATTTACTTACAACTCAATATTACAACTCGATACTAGAACAAAGATACAACTCTATATGAATGACTCCGGCGGTGTACCAGGATGTGCAATGATCTAGCGTAGCAATGACATCAAAAAACGGACAAGCCATGGAAACATCATGCTTGCTATCTTACGATCATGCAAAGTAATATGACAATGAATACTCAAGTCATGTATATGATGATGATGGAAGTTGCATGGAAATATATCTCGGAATGGCTATGAAAATGCCATGATAGGTAGGTATGGTGGCTGTTTTGAGGAAGGTATATGGTGGGTTTATTGTACCGGCGAAAGTTGCGCGGTACTAGAGAGGCTAGCAATGGTGGAAGGGTGAGAGTGTGTATAATCCATGGACTCAACATTAGTCATAAATAACTCACATACTTATTGAAAAAATCTATTAGTTATAGAAACAAAGTACTACGCGCATGCTCCTAGGGGGATAGATTGGTAGGAAAAGACCATCGCTCGTCCCCGACCGCCACTCATAAGGAAGACAATCAATAAATAAATCATGCTCCGACTTCATCACATAACGGTTCACCATACGTGCATGCTACGGGAATCACAAACTTCAACACAAGTATTTCCACAATACACAACTACCCACTAGCATGACTCTAATATCACCATCTTTATATCGCAAAACTATTGCAAGGAATCAAACATATCATATTCAGTGATCTACAAGTTTTATGTAGGATTTTATGACTAACCATGTGAATGACCAGTTCCTGTCATCTCTCTAAATAGATATAAGTGAAGCAAGAGAGTTTAATTCTTTCTACAAAAGATATGCCCACGCTCTAACAAATATAAGTGAAGCAAAAGAGCATTCTACAAATGGCAGTTTTCTATGTAAAGAGAAACAGGCAATCCAAACTTCAAATGATATAAGCAAAGAACATGAAGCATTCTATAAAGCCATACTCAAAAGATATAAGTGAAGTGCAATGAGCATTCTATAAATCAACCAAGGACTATCTCACACCAGCATGGTGCATAAAATAAAAGTGAAAACTAAATGCAAAAGACGCTCCAAGATTGCACATATCGCATGAACGAAACGAATCCGAAAACATACCGATACTTGTTGAAGAAAGAGGGGATGCCTTCCGGGGCATCCCCAAGCTTAGATGCTTGAGTCTCCTTGAATATTTACTTGGGGTGACTAGGGCATCCCCAAGCTTGAGCTCTTGCCTCTCTTCCTTCTTCTCACATCGAGACCTTCTCGATCATCGAACACTTCATCCACACAAAACTTCGACAAAAACTCGGTAAGATCCGTTAGTATAATAAAGCAAATCACTACTCTAAGTACTGTTGCAAACCAATTCAAATTTTGTTTTTGCATTATAGCTACTTTAATATAACTTTTCCATGGCTTAATCCACTAATATAAATCGATAGTTTCATCGAGACAAGCAAACTATGCATCAAAAACAGAATCTGTCTAAAACAGAACAGTCTGTAATAATCTGAACATTCACCATACTTATCATACTCCAAAACTTCTACCAAAATAAGGAAAAATAAACAATTTTTATAGAAAGACAGTGCAAAAATTTTCAGATCCATTTGACATTCCAGTTAAAAAAAGTAAAATCGCGCACTACAGCCAAAGTTTCTGTCATGCACCATACAAACCAACAAGCAAAGTAAACATCCTAAAGGCTAACCTTGGCACATTATTTTTATATTTAAACATTATAAAATCACACAACAGAAATAAATGACTCTCTAAAACTTCCGGGTTGTCTCCCTGCCAGCGCTTTCTTTAAAGCCATTAAGCTAGGCATAAAGTGCTCAAGTAATGGATCCACCCGGATCCCAAGGTATATCAAAGCCAATTTGAATTAACAATGATTTGTAATTTAGTAGTGAGCACAAAGTAACATATATCATGAAACAACAAAGTCTAACTCTCTTCCTATGCATCGGCATGTCATAAAAGAACAATTCATGCACACATAGTAAAGGCCAATTGTAAACGCCCTCGATGCGGCTATATCTCCCACGTGTCGAAGCACGACTTAGAGGCATAACCGCATTGAAAGCAATGTCGCAAGTGAGGTAATCTTCACACAACCCATGTAATACATAAGGGAAAAGATACAT
This sequence comes from Triticum aestivum, assembly GCF_018294505.1. Classification (NCBI taxonomy): domain Eukaryota; kingdom Viridiplantae; phylum Streptophyta; class Magnoliopsida; order Poales; family Poaceae; genus Triticum; species Triticum aestivum. Next base: position 121,270,997 of record NC_057806.1, read on the forward strand.
AGTTGGCTTACAATCGCCACTTCACACAAATACATGAATAAAGCATTACATAATACAAATACAATCAAGGTCCGGCTACGGAACCGAAATAAAAGAAGAACCCCAAATGCGACACGGTCCCCGATCGACCCCAACTGGGCTCCACTACTGATCAACTAGAACGAAACAACACAAAGGACAAGATCTTCATCGAGCTCCTCCTGAGCTTGGTTGCGTCATCTGCACGGACTCAACGGCACCTGCAAACTGGTTTTGGAAGTATCTGTGAGCCATGGGGACTCAGCAATCTCGCACCCTCGCAATCAAGACTATTTAAGCTTATGGGTAAGGTAAAGGTATGAGGTGGAGCTGCAGCAAGCGACTAGCATATATGGTGGCTACCATACGCAAATGAGAGCGAGAAGAGAAAGCAAAGCACGGTCGATAAAAGTATGATCAAAAAGTGATCCTAAAACAACCTACGTCAAGCATAACTCCAACACCGTGTTCACTTCCCGGACTCCCCCGGGAAGAGACCATCACGGTAACACACGCTGTTCATTCATTTTAATTAAGGTTGACTTCAGGTTTTCTACAACCGGACGTTAACAAATTCTCATCTGCCCATAACCGCGGGCACGGCTTTCGAAAGTTCAAAACCCTGCAGGGGAGTCCCAACTTAGCCCATGACAAGCTCTCACGGTCAACGAAGGAATAGACCTCCTCCCGAGACGTTCCGATCAGACTCGGTATCTCGGTTCTTCAGGACACTTCGACAGGTTAAAACAAGACCAGCAACACCGCCCGAATGTGCCGACAAATCCTGATAGGAGCTGCACATATCTCATTCTCAGGGCACACTCAGATTGTCTTAGGTACGGGTAGGCCAGCCCAGAGTTGCCCCTGGTGGCCACCGGCAGCTGACAGGTGGACCAACACTTAGAGGAGCACTGGCCGGGGGGGGGGGGTTAAAATAAGATGACCCTCGGGCTCCGAAAACCCAAGGGAAAAAGAGGCTAGGTGGCAAATGGTAAAACCAAGGTTGGGCATTGCTGGAAAAGCTTTAATCAAGGCGAACTATCAAGGGGTTCCCATTATAACCCAACCGCGTAAGGAACGCAAAATCCGAGAACATAACACCGATATGACGGAAACTAGGGCGGCAAGAGTGGAACAAAACACTAGGCGAGAGGCCGAGCCTTCCACCCTTTACCAAATATATAGATGCATTAATATAACATAGCAATATAATGATATCCCAACAAGTAAATAAATGTTCCAACAAGGAACGGCCTCCAATCTTCACCTGCAACTAGCAACGCTATAAGAGGGGCTGAGCAAAGCGGTAACATAGTCAATCAACAGTTTGCTAGGACATGGTGGGTTAGAGGTTTGACATGGCAATTAGGGAGGCTTGAAAACAAGTGGTAGGCATCGTAGCAATGGCATGGAGCTACTCAAAGAGCTTAACAAAAGTCCCTTAGTGACCTTGAGCCAAAAGGGATCAGAAAATACAATTGCAAGCATGTGAACATGGCAAAAACATAATTAGTTCCCAGACTTGGTGAAAACTGGAGCATGCTGAAAACATATATCAAGTAGGCATGTTTACAAGCTCGATGCACTCACTACGGAGCAAAGTCATGACCAACTAAGCATACACCCATCAAGAATACACAAAATGCAAGCTAGACATAGCAAGAACAATAGCATACCATGCACGGATCAACTACAACATCCTCGGCAAATCGCTAACAAGTAGACAATCTGCCCAGATTCACGAAGTAGCAAAACTAGAGCTCGATTGACTCAAGCTAGGGTGCTCCATAATTGCAAACAAAGACATGGATGGATAGAGCACTACAAGATTAACAAAACATCCTTACTGATCATCCTCAAAAGAGGCACGGATCACTAGGAAACAACATGAACATATGACCATATGAGATAAACAGCTCAAGGACTTAGTGGAAATGCTAAGTCCCTGAAATTAGCATTACCAAGTGCCTCACTTAGCAAGCTTGTGCTAGTCACCACACAGATCAAAAAAATACATGGGTTGCACCTCTGGAAAGATGGCAAAACCCTTAACAAAACTCATGGGCATATCATGCACACATTAATCATGGCAAAAATGGCAAATATCTAAATGGAGCAGCAGATCTGACAATTAACTCAAGTAGCACTCTTCTAAAAGCATTTCGGGCATCAAGATGAACTCAAATGAAAATGATGCAATGAGATGAAATGATGTACTCTCTGAGACGAACATTTTGATATGCTATATGCTCAAATCGGAGTTACGGATGCGGAGTTACGACATGATGAACAAGGGCATATGGATTTGGGAATCTCGGGGACTTAGTAGAATTTATACCTCCGCGAAAGTCAACGCGGGATGAGGATATCCGGGATGCGGACGCGGCGTTTGGATGGAGGGTGTGGTGGATCTGGTCCCGGTTGACGCGGATGACGAGGACGGCGGATCTCGCCGGAGACGACGGGGACGGCGGCCGAAGTGGAAGGAGATGGCCGGAGAGGAGCGGGGAGGCGGGGACGGCTCCGGTGGCTCCGCGCGAAAGTCGAGGCGGCGCACGGCGGCGGCGAAACTGAGGCGGCGGTCGTGGCTGGCGGACGGCGGTGCGCCCCGGCCAGGCGAGGGAGACGACGGCGCGGCCGGGTCCGGCGAGGGCGGCGAGAGGCGCGCGGCCAGCTGCGGCGGCGGGCGGGCGCAAGGCGCCTCGGGCGGCGGCGGGCGGCGATTCGGGCCCCGCGGGCCAGATCTGGGCCGCGCGGGCCCGTGGCGGCGGAGGAGAGAGGAGGAGGCCAGGTGGCGCGCGGGGGTTGGCCTTGAGCGGCGGCGGGGCAACGTGGCGAGCTCCGATAGGCCGGAGTGAGGTGGCGGCGACGGCGGACATGTCCGGCCGGTGGTGGAAATTTTGTCCGGCGGTGCGAGGAGCGGGACTAGGGTTTGATCTGCGCGAGATTTTCGGAGGGGATCACATATTTATAGGTAGAGGGAGCTAGGAGAGTCCAAATGAGGTGCGGTTTTCGGCCACGCGATCATGATCGAACGCTCTAGATGATGGAGAGGGTTTTGGTGGGTTTTGGGCCAAAATGGAGGGGTGTTGGGCTGCAACACACACGAGGCCTTCTCGGTCCCTCGGTTAACCGTTGGAGTATCAAACAAAGTCCAAACGATACGAAACTTGACAGGCGGTCTACCGGTGGTAAACCAAGGCTGCTTGGCAAGTCTCGGTCCAATCCGGAAATGTTTAATCCCCACACACGAGAGAAAGGTAGAAATGACCACCGGAGGAGAACGGAGCGCCGGATTGCAAAACAGACAACGGGAAAAATGCTCGGATGCATGAGACGAACACGTATGCAAATGAAATGCACATGATGACATGATATGCAATGCATGACATGCAAGCAATGACAAGGCAACAACAGCGAATAACTGGACGACACCTGGCACATCGGCCTCGGGGCGTTACAACACTCCACCACTACGAGAGGATCTCGTGCCGAGATCTAGAATGGCACCGGGGGGGAAAACGGAAGAGAAAGAGAAGAGGTAAAACTAAGTTGCTTCATTGACAAACGAGTGAAACCACGAACCTTGAAGAGGTTAAGCAAATGCGAGAAAGAATACAACGGAGATGAACAAAATTGAAAACACACCGATAGAAGGGAGGAACAAAGAACATTGCAAAAAAAACCTCGAGGTTGAAAGGCAAGATATATATTGAAAGCACTCCGGTTAAGAATTTATGCAAGACTTGATACGGTGAAAAAACTTTAGCGGAGGACACGACACTCCGGTTAAATGGATAAGCATGAAAAGAACATGATCTTTGACAAAACGAGATGATGGGTTGAAAAGAGCAACATGACAATGCCTCCGGAACAAAAGAATAGAAGACAGATAATTGAAATAGGAGAATGGAGAAAAAAAAGCCAACATCTACCACAAAAGAGTTTGAAAAGGCATCTTTAGGAGAAGGGTTGAACGGAGTGGTTGGAACACCAACAACGAAAAGAGAAAGCTTGATATGGTCTTGTGGAGTACATCTCAAATTATGAGGTGACAACCTTCCACTCACGGGAAGAAGAATTGGATTGATAAGAACAAGGAGACGAGAAGGCTATATCGCACCGGAAAGGATAAATGAAGAACTTGGGTCATTTATAGCACCATAACTAGCAACAATCCTTTTAGGGAATGCTATAGGTGAAACATGACACAAGATAACTCCAACGAAGAGATTGGTGGGTTTAAAATACCTCATTCTTAACAACATGTGAATCATGAAAACATGAACTCAAATTATCAAGAATGATGTAAAACCACCTCCAATGATACGGTAGAAAGAATTGCACTCCGGATAGCAAGATGAAGAATGCTTGAGTTCCTCTGAAAAGAATCTCAATGAACGCTAGGAGAAGGAATTTTTTCTTTCATGAACCATCATATATAGCCTCCATGAAGAAACTCCGGTAACAAAAGAATAAAAAGAAGGAGAAATTGAAAACACAAGGTGAATCCTTGCAATGATTTAGATGGATCTTCGTGATGATATAATGCGGAAAACATGGAACTCCGGAAAAGAAAAGGTAAGCATCTCGAACTGAGAATGTGATACGATGAACCACTCCGGAAAAGAAATTGAATAAACTTGATGAAACAAGAATAAGAATTACATTATGCTTATCCTTCACCAATTAAATTGATGACAATCAATGGACTTGACATACTACTTATTCTCGTAGACAGGATTAAAATAGATATCAATAACTTGAGAAGATCTTGAACGACCCACCGGTAGAATAGAAAATGAACGAAGAAGAAAAATAAAGAAGCACCGGGAAGAATTAGAGAGCAAATGAAGATACTTGACGGGAATTTACATAAAAGGGAACGAAGAGATCACGAGCCGATTAAAGATCACTTGAGCGAAACACCGGTAAAATTGGAGAATGATAGCTGAAAGCTGAGAATGAATAATCCCGAAATGATGGCCTCCGGATAATTAAACTGAAAAGAATCTTGAATAGCTCTGGATAGGTGAAAAGAATTCTCAATATCAAGACAATTACGAGAGGATGGCAACAAGCTAGAATCACGAATCTTGAAGAGAATGGAGCAAGATTAAAGAGAAACTCTTCTTCGGTCTTCAAAATCCGAGAATGACAACGAGAAACACCACCAATAATTATTTAGACACTCCGGAAGAATCAAAACGAAGAGGTTGAGCCAACGATGAAAAAAATTTGAAAGATCTTGGAGAAGAGCATTTGACTGATGATAACTCATTCTTACGTCAAACTTTGAAAAGAAATATGAGGATAGCTCCGGGAAGATTGGAAGAGTCAGGTAAGATCCTGGGAAAAGACCTGTGGGTTAGGGCCCACTGAAAATAAGCACCGTTGAAATGATTTAAAAGAGAGAAAGCACCGGTTGAATTAAATGACTTGAATGAGATAACAACCTGGAAAGATCTTGAACGAATGCAGAGTGGAAAACACGAATCTTCGAGATATCTTGAACGGATTGATAATTGAAACGTGAACCTTCTGAGATATCTTCAGCACTCCGGAACAAGTGAATAGCGAGAAATGTATGAATATGAGGAGCACCGGCATGAGAAAGCATTAGGAACGAGGAAAAGGTTATGATCAACAAAGCTTGACTTGGTTCCACCGATGAAGATAAAAGAAACGAAGAATGATGAACTAGAAGCTCCGTTAGTATCTTCATGAGAATCACCGGATAAGAACATGAAGGAAATAGAACGGAGGGAGTTTCATCAATAAAATGGATAGTGATTAAGGAATCTGAATCCTTGGAGAAAAAGGGGTGGGTGGGTGGGAAAACAAAGACAACTTGAAGACGGATGAAGCAAACAACGTTGATGAAAACTGAGATTGGATCTTGCATATGTTGAAATGATCGGATCCACTTGAAGAGAAAACATGCCGGTGAGAAGAATTGACATGACAATCTCAATAAACGAGAAGGATTAGTATTCACATAGGAATATGAGAACACCATTTGGGGAAGGTATGGCATCAACATTTGACTTCGAAGCAACTCGAATACCACAACTCAAAACAAAAAAACAAAGGATTGGCTTGCAGAATAAGTCAGAACAAACATATGATAGAGATTTCGTCCGAAGTTTTTGTGGTGGGGCCTACACGGGCTCGATCGTACAACACCATCATGTACAAGGCAGTGCACATGACATACGAAGCGTCCCCGAGTCGGCATAGCCAAGGACTCTTTAAGACACAACGAGACCACTGTAAAACCAACCGTGAATAGGCGGACCACTAGATGTCGAATCCCAATTTCAAATCATACATCTGTCAGAAAGATATCCTAAGAGCTACTTGAATTCCCACTTATAAAACTCCCGAAATTTTCTGGTTATGCAATTAGGTGTTGGGGATACAGGGGAAGCATAATATCTCACCCAAACTAGCAAATCCTACATCTGGCTTTATCCATCCTTCAACACATAACCAAGAAAAACTTCGGAAACCATCTACCTCAACCTTCGAAAAGCATCCGTTATACAAGTTATGGCAATACTCCCGAACTCCCGCCCCAGTACTGGGTGGCGTCGAGGTTATCTCACCAATGAACTACATAAAAGAGATTTTCGATGTCGGCGTACTAAACTCAGGTATTCCAGAACTGCAACGATAAAATTATGACGACAACACCTCAGAGCTCAACTCCCCGGGACACTTCCACAAAACCCCTGACAGGAGGCACCAAGACAATGTTCTCGTCATAAAACCATCGGAACGATTCCAAGATACCCGCGTGATCCTAAAAAAAATTAGTGAAATTTGAGAAGAGAAGAGTCAAAACTCTACGTCAGGATGCCTTACCAGAGCGATGAGGAGACTGGGAAGTAAAAAAAGAATTCCTAAACTCTCCGATATATAATTCCTAAATGACTCAAAACATTTTTCTAGACACAACTCGGCTGCTAAAAACGATCAAGCAATGGGGCTCCTAAGGTCAGGGAAGGCTCTGATTACCAACTTGTAAACGCCCTCGATGCGGCTATATCTGCCACGTGTCGAAGCACGACTTAGAGGCATAACCGCATTGAAAGCAATGTCGCAAGTGAGGTAATCTTCACACAACCCATGTAATACATAAGGGAAAGGATACATAGTTGGCTTACAATCGCCACTTCACACAAATACATGAATAAAGCATTACATAATACAAATACAATCAAGGTCCGGCTACGGAACCGAAATAAAAGAAGAACCCCAAATGCGACACGGTCCCCGATCGACCCCAACTGGGCTCCACTACTGATCAACTAGAACGAAACAACACAAAGGACAAGATCTTCATCGAGCTCCTCCTGAGCTTGGTTGCGTCATCTGCACGGACTCAACGGCACCTGCAAACTGGTTTTGGAAGTATCTGTGAGCCACGGGGACTCAGCAATCTCGCACCCTCGCGATCAAGACTATTTAAGCTTATGGGTAAGGTAAAGGTATGAAGTGGAGCTGCAGCAAGCGACTAGCATATATGGTGGCTACCATACGCAAATGAGAGCGAGAAGAGAAAGCAAAGCACGGTCGATAAAAGTATGATCAAAAAGTGATCCTAAAACAACCTACGTCAAGCATAACTCCAACACCGTGTTCACTTCCCGGACTCCGCCGGAAAGAGACCATCACGGTAACACACGCTGTTGATTCATTTTAATTAAGGTTGACTTCAGGTTTTCTACAACCGGACATTAACAAATTCCCATCTGCCCATAACCGCGGGCACGGCTTTCGAAAGTTCAAAACCCTGCAGGGGAGTCCCAACTTAGCCCATGACAAGCTCTCATGGTCAACGAAGGAATAGACCTCCTCCCGAGACGTTCCGATCAGACTCGGTATCTCGGTTCTTCAAGACACTTCGACAGGTTAAAACAAGACCAGCAACACCGTCCGAATGTGCCGACAAATCCCGATAGGAGCTGCACATATCTCGTTCTCAGGGCACACTCAGATTGTCTTAGGTACGGGTAGGCCAGCCCAGAGTTGCCCCTGGTGGCCACCGGCAGCTGACAGGTGGACCAACACTCAGAGGAGCACTGGCCCGGGGGGGGGGGTTAAAATAAGATGACCCTCGGGCTCCGGAAACCCAAGGGAAAAAGAGGCTAGGTGGCAAATGGTAAAACCAAGGTTGGGCATTGCTGGAAAAGCTTTAATCAAGGCGAACTATCAAGGGGTTCCCATTATAACCCAACCGCGTAAGGAACGCAAAATCCGGGAACATAACACCGATATGACGGAAACTAGGGCGACAAGAGTGGAACAAAACACTAGGCGAGAGGCCGAGCCTTCCACCCTTTACCAAATATATAGATGCATTAATATAACATAGCAATATAATGATATCCCAACAAGTAAATAAATGTTCCAACAAGGAACGGCCTCCAATCTTCACCTGCAACTAGCAACGCTATAAGAGGGACTGAGTAAAGCGGTAACATAGCCAATCAAAGGTTTGCTAGGACATGGTGGGTTAGAGGTTTGACATGGCAATTAGGGAGGCTTGAAAACAAGTGGTAGGCATCGTAGCAATGGCATAGCAAAAGAGCGAGCAATCTAGCATAGCAAAGATAGTAGTGATTTCGAGGGTATGATCATCTTGCCTGAAATCCCGCAAGGAAGAAGAACGAGTCCATGAAGAAGACAAATGGACGTAGACGAACGGGTCCTCACAAACACGATGTTATCGGAACCAATCCTAAGAAGCAAACACCGAAAAGAAGCACACAACATAGTAAACAACCAACACATGAACATGGTATGATATGCGGTATGCGGTATGCGATGCATATGCATGATATGCAAAGGAATGAATGAACCTGGACTGAACTTGGAAAACCAAGTGTGCCACTGGAAAGATGAGATGAAATCGCTTGAAAACAATATAAAGATCACCGGAATCGGAGTTACGGTTTGGAAAAGGCAAGCAATTCAAATATGACACCGGTCTGCGATTTACAGCAAGTAGCCATTTAAATGCAACAAGATGAACATGCTACAGCACTTAAACATGACAACAAAATACATGGCAGGGGTCCATTCATGAAGCTTAACAAAAGTCTAGCACTGAGATACGGCCAATTCATCCATTAACAGGTTCAAACAAGCATGGCAAAAATGCATTTGACGAACAGATTTCAGACTTCGTGAAATTAACACTTGTCTGGAATTTCAGATCAGATAGCACTCTTCGGAGCAACAAAACTACATGCTACAGGACCTGAACATGGCAAAGTAAAGCATGGCATGGAGCTACTCAAAGAGCTTAACAAAAGTCCCTTAGTGACCTTGAGCCACAAGGGATCAGAAAATACAATTGCAAGCATGTGAACATGGCAAAAACATAATTAGTTCCCAGACTTGGTGAAAACTGGAGCATGCTGAAAACAGATATCAAGTAGGCATGTTTACAAGCTCGATGCACTCACTACGGAGCAAGTCATGACCAACTAAGCATACACCCATCAAGAATACACAAAATGCAAGCTAGACATGGCAAGAACAATAGCATACCATGCACGGATCAACTACAACATCCTTGGCAGAATCGCTAACAAGTAGACAATCTGCCCAGATTCACAAAGTAGCAAAACTAGAGCTCGATTGACTCAAGCTAGGGTGCTCCATAATTGCAAACAAAGACATGGATGGATAGAGCACTACAAGATTAACAAAACATCCTTACTGATCATCCTCAAAAGAGGCACGGATCACTAGGAAACAACATGAACATATGACCATATGAGATAAACAGCTCAAGGACTTAGTGGAAATGCTAAGTCCCTGAAATCAGCATTACCAAGTGCCTCACTTAGCAAGCTTGTGCTAGTCACCACATACATCAAAAAAATACATGGGTTGCACCTCTGGAAAGATGGCAAAACCCTTAACAAAACATATGTAGGGCTCATGGGCATATCATGCACACATTAATCATGGCAAAAATGGCAAATATCTAAATGGAGCAGCAGATCTGACAATTAACTCAAGTAGCACTCTTGGAACAGCATTTCGGGCATCAAGATGAACTCAAATGAAAATGATGCAATGAGATGAAATGATGTACTCTTTGAGACGAACATTTTGATATGCTATATGCTCAAATCGGAGTTACGGATGCGGAGTTACGACATGATGAACAAGGGCATATGGATTTGGGAATCTCGGGGACTTAGTGGAATTTATACCTCCCGAAAGTCAACGCGGGATGAGGATATCCGGGATGCGGACGCGGCGTTTGGATGGAGGGTGTGGTGGATCTGGTCCCGGTTGACGCGGATGACGAGGACGGCGGATCTCGCCGGAGACGACGGGGACGGCGGATGGAGTGGAAGGAGATGGCCGGAGAGGAGCGGGGAGGCGGGGACGGCTCCGGTGGCGCCGCGCGGAAGTCGAGGCGGCGCACGGTGGCGGCGAAACCGAGGCGGCGGTGGTGGCTGGCGGACGGCGGCGCGCCCCGGCCAGGCGAGGGAGACGCCGGCGCGGCCGGGGCCGGCGAGGGCGGCGAGAGGCGCGCGGCCAGCTGCGGCGGCGGGCGGTGATTCGGGCCCCGTGGGCCAGATCTGGGCCGCGCGGGCCCGTGGCGGCGGAGGAGAGAGGAGGAGGCCAGGTGGCGCGCGGGGGTTGGCCTGGAGCGGCGGCGGGGCGATGTGGCGAGCTCCGATAGGCCGGAGTGAGGTGGCGGCGACGGCGGACATGTCCGGCCGGTGGTGGAAATTTTGTCCGGCGGCGCGAGGAGCGGGACTAGGGTTTGATCTGCGCGAGATTTTCGGAGGGGATCGCATATTTATAGGTAGAGGGAGCTAGGAGAGTCCAAATGAGGTGCGGTTTTCGGCCACGCGATTGTGATCGAACGCTCTAGATGATGGAGAGGGTTTAGGTGGGTTTTGGGCCAAAATGGAGGGGTGTTGGGCTGCACCACACACGAGGCCTTCTCGGTCCCTCGGTTAACCATTGGAGTATCAAACGAAGTCCAAACGATACGAAACTTGACAGGCGGTCTACTGGTGGTAAACCAAGGCCGCTTGGCAAGTCTCGGTCCAATCCGGAAATGTTTAATCCCCACACACGAGAGAAAGGTAGAAATGACCACCGGAGGAGAACGGAGCGCCGGATTGCAAAACGGACAACGGGAAAAATGCTCGGATGCATGAGACGAACACGTATGCAAATGAAATGCACATGATGACATGATATGCAATGCATGACACGCAAGCAATGACAAGGCAACAATAGCGAATAACTGGACGACACCTGGCACATCGGTCTCGGGGCGTTACACCAATGCATAGTATAAAGAGTTTCTTGCAATTTTATCGTATTGCAAACATAGAGAGGTGGAGATATAGTTCCTCTCTCATAATAATTGCAAGTAGGATCTGCAAGCACATGCATATTATATCTATCAAAATCATCATGTGTAATAGTAAAACGCAACCCATCAATATAATCCTTAATAAGTGCAAACTTCTCCGATATAGTGCAGTCGGGAGAATTCAAAAAGATAATAGGACTATCATGCGTGGGTGCAATAGCAACAATTTCATGTTTAACATAAGGAACTATAGTAAGTTCATCTCCATAAGCATAATTCATATTGGCATCTTGGCCACAAGCATAGCAAGCATCATCAAAAAGGGATATTTCAAGAGAATCAACGGGATCATAACAATCATCATAGCAATCATCCTTCGGTAAGCACGAAGGGAAATTAAACAATGTATGAGTTGAAGAGTTACTCTCATTAGAAGGTGGATACGGGTAGCTAATCCGTTCTTCCTCCTTTTGTTCTTCGCTCTCCTCATCATCTTTTTCATCCAATGAGCTCACAGTTTCATCGATTTCTTCTTCCATAGACTCCTGCAAAATATTAGTCTCTTCCTGGACAGCGTAGAATTTCTCAATAAATGCATCAATATCGGAATTGAATTCATAATTGGCATAGCAATATTTAAGGATAGCTAAATTTTCAGGTCTATAAACTGAATCATCAAAATTTTCACACTCTTTATACAAAGATTCAATTTCATAAGCACCCATAAAAGCAACAAATTCTTCTATTTGTTCCACATTATAGTAATCATATATACCATTAGCATAAGAAGCCAAGGTTTTATCATCATTAAATTTGCATGAAAAGGGAAGGTGTGGAGCCTTCATCCTAGATCAACAAGTATAATCATATCTCAAGCATAGTTGCCTAGCATACCACTTCAACATATAAATTTCATCCCATAATAGTTTCCCTTTTTGAGTCAAGCGATAATCCCTAAAGTATTCATGTTGATCCAACGTGTCTCCCATTACCAAATTGAATGGGGTTTTCTCTGGATTATCAAAGTAGTACATAATATCTGTCACATAACGAGTATCGAGGGTTTTAGGAGGTTCCTCATTTCCATGAGCAGCACGTACACCTAATTTTTTTGGTATTTCGTATTCCATATCCATAACTAAAGATAAAGAACAACTAAGAACATCAAATAAAAATTACTTAGTGATAAAGCAAACAAGCACACACGAGAATATTCACCCCACGCTATTGCTCCCCGGCAACGGCGCCAGAAAAAGGTCTTGATAACCCACAAGTATAGTGGATCGCAACAGTTTTCGATAAGTAAGAGTATCTAACCCAACAAGGAGCTAAAGGCAGAACAAATATTCCCTCAAGTTCTATCAACCACCGATACAACTCTACGCACGCTTGATGTTCGCTTTACCTAGAACAAGTATGAAACTAGAAGTACTTTGTAGATGTTGTTGGATAGGTTTGCAAGATAATAAAGATTACGTAAATAAAAAGTAGGGGCTGTTTAGGTAAAGACACAACTAAGTTAGTTTTAGTAAAGAGCTTTTTGTTACGAGAAAGTTATTTGTCCCTAGGCAATCGATAACTAGACCGGTAATCATTATTGCAATTTTATATGAGGGAGAGGCATAAGCTAACATACTTTCTCTACTTGGATCATATGCACTTATGATTGGAACTCTATCAAGCATCCGCAACTACTAAAGATCATTAAGGTAAAAACCAACCATAGCATTAAAGTATCAAGTCCTCTTTATCCCATACGCAAACAACCTACTTACTCGGGTCTGTGCTTCTGTCACTCACGCCACCCACCATAAGCAAATCATGAACATATTGCAAACCCTACAGCGGGGATCCCTCACGCTTGAGAGGCACGAAGATCACCATAGGACAACACCAATAATAAAACATGCAACTCAAACCAATCACGATCATCAAATAACCCATAGGACAAAACAGATCTACTCAAACATCATAGGATAGCCATACATCATTGGGGAATAATATATAGCGTTGAGCACCATGTTTAAGTAGAGATTACAGCGGGTAAGAGAGAGGTTACACCGCTGCATAGAGGGGGGGAAGAGTTGGTGATGATGGCAGTGAAGTTGTTGGTGAAGATTGCTGTGATGATGATGGCCCCGGCGGTGTTCCGGCGCCACCGGAAGAGAGGGGGAGAGGGCCCCCTTCTTATTATTCTTATTCTTCTTCTTCCTTGACCTCCTCCCTAGATGGGAGAAGGGTTTCCCCTCTGGTCCTTTGTCTCCATGGCGTGGGAGGGGCGAGAGCCCCTCCGAGATTGGATCTGTCTCTCTGTCTCTCTCTGTCTCTGCGTTCTCAGATTTTGCCCTTTCACCGTTTATTATATTCCCGGAGATCCGTAACTCCGATTGGGCTGAAATTTTAACACGATCTCTATCCGGAAATTAGCTTTCTTGCGGCAAAAGAAGGGCTCCAACCGCCTTACGGGGTGGCCACGAGGGTCCAGGGCGCGCCCCCTGCCTCGTGGCCCCCTCGGGCATCGTATCGCGTTGATTCTTCTTCCCAAAAATCACATACTCCCTTCTTTTCGGTTTATAAGACTCAATTCAAAAATCTCACCAACCAAGGTAGATGATGAGTGGTGCAATATTTTTTGTAGTTTGCAAAAGCACCCAATTAATGCTCTTGTTTTGCTCAAAAAATTTTGTTTACGAATGCATTAATTGCAATGCATGCATGCATAAAGTGCATGCATTGGTCAGTTTTCTCTTAATACTTGCATGCAATGATTTAATACACCTTGAAGTCTGAAGATGTGATGGGGAACAACCAAATTGAGCCTTATAAAATGGAAAAACTAAAATTTTGAGATAAGCCCTATAAACCGGAAAGGAGGGAGTATATTCCAAAAAAATCTCCATCAGTTTTTATCCCGTTTGGACTCCGTTTGATATGGATTTTCTGCGAAACAAAAAACATGCAACAAACAAGAACTGCCACTGGGCACTGGATCAATATGTTAGTCCCAAAAATAGTATAAAAAGTAAAAGTACATAAAAGTTGTAGAATATTGGCATGGAACAATCAAAAATTATTGATACGACGAAGACGTATCAAGAACCAAGGTATCAATCCAGTAGGAGATCATGCTCAAGTCCCACGCACCTACACAAACAAATAAGAACCTCGCAACCAACGCGATGAAGGGGTTGTCAAGCCCGTCACGGTCACTTACGAGAGTGAGATCTGATAGATATGATAAGATATTTTTTTGGTATTTTTATGATAAAGATGCAAAGTAAAATAAATGGCAAAGGAAATAACTAAGTATTGGAAGACTAATATGATGGAAGATAGACCCGGGGGCCATAGGTTTCACTAGTGGCTTCTCTCAAGAGCATAAGTATTACAGTGGGTAAATGAATTACTGTCGAGCAATTGATAGAATTGAGCATAGTTATGAGAATATCTAGGTATGATCATGCATATAGGCATCATGTCCGAGACAAGTAGACCAAAACGATTCTGCATCTACTACTATTACTCCACACATCGACCGCTATCCAGCATGCATCTAGAGTATTAAGTTCATAAGAACAGAGTAATGCTTTAAGGAAGATGCCATGATGTAGAGGGATAAACTCATGCAATATGATATAAACCCCATCTTTTTACCTCGATGGCAACAATACAATACGTGTCGGTTCCCTTTCTGTCACTGGGATCGAGCAACGCAAGGTTGAACCCAAAGCTAAGCACTTCTCCCATTGCAAGAAAGATCAATCTAGTAGGCCAAACCAAACTGATAACTCGAAGAGACTTGCAAAGATAAACAAATCATACATAAAAGAATTCAGAGGAGAATCAAATATTGTTCATAGATAATCTGGATCATAAACCCACAATTCATCGGATCTTGACAAACACACCGCAAAAGAAGATTACATCGAATAGATCTCCAAGAAAGTCGAGGAGAACTTTTATTGAGATCCAAAGAGAGAGAAGAAGCCATCTAGCTAATAACTATGGACCCGTAGGTCTGAAGTAAACTACTCGCACATCACCGGAGAGGCCATGGAGTTGATGTAGAGGCCCTCCATGATCAATGCCCCCTCCGGTGGAGCTCCAAAAAGGCCCCGAGATGGGATCTCTCGAGAACAGAAGGTTGCGGTGGTGGAATTAGGTTTTCGTGGTGCTCCTCGATGTTTGGGGGGTACGTGGATATATATAGGAGGAAGAAGTATGTCGGTGGAGCAACGAAGGGCCCACGAGGGTGGAGGGAGCGCCCAGGGGGGTAGGCGCGCCCCCTGCCCCATGCCTTCCTCCCTTGTTTCTTGACAGCCACTCCAAGTCTCCTAGATCACGTTTGTTGAGAAATCACGTTCCCGAAGGTTTCATTCCGTTTGGACTCCGTTTGATATTCCTTTTCTTCGAAACCCTAAAATAGGCAAAAAATAGCAATTTGGGCTGGGCCTCCGTTTAGTAGGTTAGTCCCAAAAATGATATAAAAGTGTAAAATAAAGCCCATTAACATCCAAAATAGATAATATAATAGAATGGAGCAATCAAAAATTATAGATACGTTGGAGACGTATCAAGCATCCCCAAGCTTAATTCCTGCTCGTCCTCGAGTAGGTAAATGATAAAACAAGAATTTTTGATGTGGAATGCTTTCTAACATATTTCTCAATGTAATTTTTCTTTATTGTGGCATGAATGTTCAGATCCGAAATATTCAAGATAAAAGTTTAATATTGACATAGAAATAGTAATACTTCAAGCATACTAACTAACCAATTATGTCTTTGCAAAATAACATGGCCAAAGAAAGTTATCCCTACAAAATCATATAGTCTGGCTACGCTCTATCTTCACCACACAAAATATTTAAATCATGCACAACCCCGATGATAAGCCAAGCAATTGTTTCATACTTTTGATGTTCTCAAACTTTTTCAATCTTCACGCAATATATGAGCATGAGCCATGGATATAGCACTATGGTGGAATAGAATGGTGGTTGTGGAGAAGACAAAAAGGAGAAGATAGTCTCACATCAACTAGGCGTATCAACGGGCTATGGAGATGCCCATTAATAGATATCAATGTGAGTGAGTAGGGATTGCCATGCAACGGATGCACTAGAGCAATAAGTGTATGAAAGCTCAACAAAAGAAACTAAGTGGGTGTGCATCCAACAAGCTTGCTCATGAAGACCTAGGGCAATTTGAGGAAGCCCATCATTGGAATATACAAGCAAGTTTTATAATGAAAAATTCCCACTAGTATATGAAAGTGATATCATAGGAGACTCTCTATATGAAGAACATGGTGCTAGTTTGAAGCACAAGTGTGGAAAAAGGATAGTAACATTGTCCCTTCTCTCTTTTTCTCTCTTTTTTTATTTGGGCCTTCTTTTTTCTTTTCTTTTTGGCCTCTTTTCTCTTTTTTTCGTCCGGAGTCTCATCCCGACTTGTGGGGGAATCATAGTCTCCATCATCCTTTCCTCACTTGGGACAATGCTCTAATAATGATGATCATCACACTTTATTTACTTACAACTCAAGAATTACAACTCAATTCTTAGAATAAAATATGACTCTATGTGAATGCCTCCGGCGGTGTATCAGGATGTGCAATGATGCATGAGTGACATGTATGAAGAATTATGAACGGTGGCTTTGCCACAAATACGATGTCAACTACATGATCATGCGAGCAATATGACAATGATGAAGCGTGTCATAATAACGGAACGGTGGAAAGTTGCATGGCAATATATCTCGGAATGGCTATGGAAATGCCATAATAGGTGGGTATGGTGGCTGTTTTGAGGAAGGTATATGGTGGGTTTATGGTACCGGCAAAAGTTGCGCAATACTAGAGAGGCTAGCAATGGTGGAAGGCTGAGAGTGTGTATAATCCATGGACTCAACATTAGTCATAAAGAACTCACATACTTATTGCAAAAATCTATTATTTATCGAAACAAAGTATTACACGCATGCTCCTAGGGGGATAGATTGGTAGGAAAAGACCATCGCTCGTCCCTGACCGCCACTCATAAGGAAGACAATCAATAAATAAATCATGCTCCGACTTCATCACATAACGAACACCATACGTGCATGCTATGGGAATCACAAACTTGAACACAAGTATTTCTCAAATTCTCAATAACTCAACAAGCACGACTCTAATATCACCATCTCCATATCTCAAAACAATTATCAAGTATCAAACTTCTCATAGTATTTGATACGTCCATTTTGCATCATGCTTTTATATCGATAATTATTGCATTATGGGATGTTATTACACGTTATGTCACAATACTTATGCCTATTATCTCTTATTTTACAAGGTTTACATAAAGAGGGACAATGCCGGCAGCTGGGATTCTGGGCTGGAAAAGGAGCAAATATTAGAGACCTATTCTGCACAGCTCCAAAAGTCATGAAACTTCACGGAAGTCATTTTCAGAATATATAAAAAATACTAAGCGCAAGAAGTTCCGGAGGGGGCCACACCCTGCCCACGAGGGTGGGGGCGTGCCCCCTGCCTCATGGCCCCCCTGGTGGCCCTCCGATGCCCATCTTCTGCTATATAGAGTCTTTTGATGAGGAAAAAATCATAAGCCATCTTCCCGGACGAGACTCCGCCGCCACGAGGCAGAACCTTGGCGGAACCAATCTAGGGCTCCGGTGGAGCTGTTCTGCCGGGGAAACTTCCCTCTGGGAGGGGGAAATCATCGCCATCGTCATGACCAACGCTCCTCTCATCGGGAGAGGGAAATCTCCATCAACATCTTCACCAGCACCATCTCCTCTCAAACCCTAGTTCATCTCTTGTATCCAATTCTTGTCCCCAAGTCTGGGATTGGTACCTGTGGGTTGCTAGTAGTGTTGATTACTCCTTGCAGTTGATGCTAGTTGGTTTATTTGGTGGAAGATCATATGTTCAGATCCTTTATGCATATTAATACTCCTCTGATTATGAACATAAATATGCTTTGTGAGTAGTTACGTTTGTTCCTGGGGACATGAGAGAAGTCTTGCTATTAGTAGTCATGTGAATTTGGTATTCGTTCAATATTTTGATGAGATGTATATTGTCTCTCCTCTAGTGGTGTTATGTGAATGTCGACTACATGACACTTCACCATTATTTGGGCCTAGATGAAGGCATTGGGAAGTAATAAGTAGATGATGGGTTGCTAGAGTGACAGAAGCTTAAACCCTAGTTTATGCGTTGCTTCGTAAGGGGCTGATTTGGATCCATATGTTTTATGCTATGGTTAGGTTTACCTTAATACTTTTGTTGTAGTTGTGGATGCTTGCAATAGAGGTTAATCATAAGTGGGATGCTTGTCCAAGTAAGGACAGTACCCAAGCACCGGTCCACCCACATACCAAATTATCAAAGTACCGAACGCAAATCATATGAACGTGATGAAAACTAGCTTGATGATAATTCCCATGTGTCCTCGGGAACGCTTTTCTCTATATAAGAACTTGTCCAGGCTTGTCCTTTGCTACATAAAGGATTGGGCCACATTGCTGCACTTTATTTACTTTTGTTACTTGTTGCTCGTTACCAATTATCTTATCACAAAACTATCTGTAACCTATAATTTCAGTGCTTGCAGAGAATACCTTGCTGAAAACCGCTTATCATTTCCTTCTGCTCCTCGTTGGGTTCGACACTCTTAATTATCGAAAGGACTACGATAGATCCCCTATACTTGTGGGTCATCAAGACTCTTTTCTGGCGCCGTTGCCGGGGAGTGAAGCGCCTTTGGTAAGGAAAAATTTATATAGTGTGCTGAAATTTACTGTCACTTGTTACTATGGAAAGTAATCCTCTGAGGGGCTTGTTCGGGGTATCTTCACCCCGACCAGTAGAGCAAAGAGTTGCTCCTCAACCTATTGAACCTACTGAAAATGAGATGTCTACGTTGAGATTCCTTCGGGTATGATAGAAAAACCGCTAGCTAATCCTTTTGCAGGAGATGGAACAATGCATCCTGATGAGCACCTAATATATGTGGATGAAGTTTGTGGATTATTTAAGCTTGCAGGTGTGCCCGATGATGTTATTAAGAAGAAGGTCTTCCCTTTATCTTTGAAGGGAGATACATTGACATGGTATAGGCTATGTGATGGTATGGGATCATGGAACTACAAACGATTGAAATTGGAATTTCATCAGAAGTTTTATCCTATGCATCTTGTTCATCGTGATCGCAATTATATATATAATTTTTGGCCTCGCGAAGGAGAAAGCATCGCTCAACCTTGGGGGAGGCTTAAATAAATGTTATATTCATGCCCCAACCATGAGCTTTCAGGAGAAATAATTATTCAAAATTTATATGCTCGGCTTTCTGATAACAATCGCACCATGCTCGATGCTTCTTGTGCTGGCTTTTTCATGATGAAGACTATTGAATGCAAATGGGATTTATTGGAAAGAATTAAATGCAACTCTAAAGATTGGGACCTCGACGAAGGTAAGGATTCAGGTATGACACCTAAGTTTGATTGTGTTAAATCTTTTATGGATACCGGTGTTTTCCGTAAATTTAGCACTAAATATGGACTTGACTCTGAGATAGTAGCTTCTTTCTGTGAATCTTTTGCTACTCATGTTGATCTCCCTAGGGAGAAGTGGTTTAAATATCATCCTCCCATAGAAGTAAAAGTAGATGCACCTATTAAAGTTGAAGAAAAGACTGCCACTTATAATGATCCTATTGTTCCTACTGCTTATGTTGAGAAACCACCTTTTCCTATTAGGATAAAATATCATGCTAAAGCTTCAACTGTGCTTCGTAAAAGCAATATTAGAACCTATACACCTCCTGAGCAAGTTAAAGTTGAACCTAATATTGCTATTGTTAAGGATCTCTTGGCTGATAATATTGATGGGCATGTTATTTATTTCTATGATGAAACTGCTAGAATTGCTAAACCTTGTGCTAAAGATAAACATAGACCTATGGTAGGCATGCCTGTTATTTCTGTTAAAATAGGAGATCATTGTTATCATGGCTTGTGTGATATGGGTGCTAGTGCTAGTGCAATACCTATTGACTTATACAAAGAAATTATGCATGATATTGCACATGTTGAGTTAGAAGAAATTGATGTCACAATTAAACTCGCCAATAGAGATACTATTTCACCAATGGGAATTGTTAGAGATGTTGAAGTCTTGTGTGGGAAAACTAAATATCCTGCTGATTTTCTTGTTCTTGGTTCCCCACAAGATAGTTTTTGTCCCATTATATTTGGTAGACCCTTCTTGAACACAGTTAATGCTAAGATAGATTGCGAAAAGGATGTTGTTACTATTGGTTTAGGTGATATGTCTCATGAGTTTAATTTCTCTAAATTCCATAGACAGCACCGTGAAGAGGAATTGCCTAGTAAAGATGAAATTATTGGTCTTGCTTCTATTGCCGTGCCTCCTAGTGATCCTTTAGAACATTATTTGCTAGACCATGAAAATGATATGTTTATGAATGAAAGAAGGGAAATAGATGAAGTATTCTTTAAACAGGAACCCATCCCGAGTCACAATTTTCCTGTTGAAATCCTAGGGGATCCTCCTCCACCCAAGGGTGATCCCGTGTTTGAGCTCAAACCGTTATCTGATACTCTTAAATATGCTTATCTTGATGAGAAAAAGATATATCATGTTATTATTAGTGCTAACCTTTCAGAGGATGAAGAAGAGAGATTATTGAAAACTCTAAAGAAGCACCGTGCTGCTATTGGATATACTCTCGATGATCTTAAGGTCATTAGTCCCACACTATGTCAACAGAAAATAAATTTGGAGAAAGATGCCAAACCAGTTCGTGATCACCAACGACGACTGAATCCTAAGATGAAAGAAGTGGTAAGAAAGGAAATACTAAAGCTCCTTGAGGCAGGTATAATATATCCCATTGCTGATAGTCAGTGGGTAAGTCATGTCCATTGTGTCCCTAAAAAGGGAGGTATTACTATCGTTCCTAATGATAAAGATGAATTGATTCCGCAAAGAATTATTACAGGTTATAGGATAGTAATTGATTTCCGCAAATTAAATAAGGCTACTAAAAAGGATCATTACCCCTTACCTTTTATTGATCAAATACTAGAAATATTATCCAAACATACACATTTTTTTGCTTTCTAGATGGTTATTCTGGTTTCTCTCAAATACCTGTGTCAGCTAATGATCAATCTAAGACCACTTTTACTTGCCCATTCGGTACTTTTGCTTATATACATATGCTTTTTGGTTTATGTAATGCACCTGCTACCTTCCAAAGATGCATGATGGCTATATTCTCTGACTTTTGTGAAAAGATTTGTGAGGTTTTCATGGACGATTTCTCCGTCTATGGATCCTCTTTTGATGATTGCTTAAGCAACCTTGATCGAGTTTTGCAGAGATGTGAAGAAACTAACCTTGTCTTGAATTGGGAGAAGTGCCACTTTATGGTTAATGAAGGTATTCTCTTGGGGCATAAAGTTTCTGAAAGAGGTATTGAAGTTGATAAAGCTAAGGTTGATGCTATTGAAAAGATGCCATGTCCCAAGGACTTCAAAGGTATAAGAAGTTTCCTTGGTCATGCCGGTTTTTATAGGAGGTTCATTAAGGAGTTCTCAAAAATTTCTCGGCCTTTGACTAATTTATTACAAAAAGATATACCTTTTGTTTTTTATGATGATTGCGTAGAAGCATTTGAAATACTTAAGAAATCATTGATCTCTGCACCTATTGTTCAGCCACCTGATTGGAATTTACCCTTTGAAATTATGTGTGATGCTAGTGATTATGTTGTAGGTGCTGTTCTAGGGAAAAGAGTTGATAAGAAATTAAATGTTATTCAATATGCTAGTAAAACTCTAGACAATGCCCAGAGAAATTATGCTACTACTGGAAAAGAATTCTTAGCAGTTGTATTTGCTTGCGATAAGTTCAGACCTTATATTGTTGATTCTAAAGTAACTATTCACACGGATCATGCTGCTATTAAATATCTTATGGAAAATAAAGATGCTAAGCCTAGACTTATTAGATGGGTTCTCTTCCTACAAGAATTTGATTTACATATTATTGATAGAAAGGGAGCTGAGAACCCCGTTGCAGATAACTTGTCCAGGTTAGAAAATGTTCTTGATGACCCACTACCTATTGATGATAGCTTTCCTGATGAACAATTAAATGTCATAAATGCTTCTCGTACTGCTCCATGGTATGCTGATTATGCTAATTATATTGT
The DNA here is from genome assembly GCF_018294505.1 of Triticum aestivum. Lineage (NCBI taxonomy): Eukaryota > Viridiplantae > Streptophyta > Magnoliopsida > Poales > Poaceae > Triticum > Triticum aestivum. Next base: position 121,293,637 of record NC_057806.1, read on the forward strand.
TGCTAAATTTATACCACCTAGTTTCACATACCGGCAAAATAAAAAGTTTTTCTATGATTTGAGACATTACTTTTGGGATGACCCACATCTTTATAAAGAAGGAGTAGATGGTGTTATTAGACGTTGTGTACCTGAGCATGAACATGAACAGATCCTACGCAAGTGTCACTCCGAAGCTTATGGAGGACAGCACGCTGGAGATAGAACTGCACATAAGGTATTGCAATCTGGTTTTTATTGGCCTACTCTCTTCAAGGATGCCCGTAAGTTTGTTGTATCTTGTGATGAATGCCAAAGAATTGGTAATATTAGTAGACATCAAGAAATTCCTATGCATTATTCACTTGTTATTGAACCATTTGATGTTTGGGGCTTTGATTATATGGGACCTTTTCCTGCCTCCAATGGATATACACATATTTTAGTTGTTGTTGATTACGTTACTAAGTGGGTAGAAGCTATTCCAACTAGTAGTGCTGATCATAACACCTCTATTAAGATGCTTAAATAAGTTATTTTTCCGAGGTTTGGAGTCCCTAGATACTTAATGACTGATGGTGGTTCACATTTTATTCATGGTGCTTTCCGTAAAATTCTTGCTAAATATGATGTTAATCATAGAATTGCATCTCCTTATCACCCACAGTCTAGTGGTCAAGTAGAATTGAGCAATAGAGAACTCAAATTAATTTTGCAAAAGACTTTTAATAGATCTAGAAATAATTGGTCCAAGAAACTTGATGATGCATTATGGGCCTATAGAACTACATATAAAAATCCTATGGGTATGTCTCCGTATAAAATGGTCTATGGAAAAGCATGTCACTTACCTCTCGAACTAGAACATAAGGCTTATTGGGCTATTAAAGAGCTCAATTATGATTTCAAACTTGCCGGTGAGAAGAGGTTATTTGACATTAGCTCACTTGATGAATGGAGAACCCAAGCCTATGAGAACGCCAATTTTTTTAAAGAAAAAGTTAAAAGATGGCATGACAAAAGGATACAAAAGCGTGAGTTTAATGTAGGTGATTATGTATTGCTATACAACTCTCGTTTAAGATTTTTTGTAGGAAAACTTCTCTCTAAATGAGAAGGTCCTTACGTTATCGAGGAGGTCTATCATGCCGGTGCCATAAAAATCAACAACTTCGAAGGCACAAATCCGAAGGTGGTGAACGGTCAAAGAATTAAACATTATATCTCAGGTAATCCTATAAATGTTGAAACCAATGTTATTGAAACTGTAACCCCGGAGGAATACATAAGGGACACTTTCCGGAACGTTTCAGACTCCGAAAAGGAATAGGTATGTGGTACGGTAAGTAAACCGACTCCAAAATAGTTCTAATGGCAATTTTCTTCCATTTTGGAATATTTAGAAAAATAGAAAAATAAGAAGCAGCCCGGGAAGGACACGAGGGCTCCACGAGGGTGGAGGGCGCGCCCTACCCCCTGGGCGTGCCCCCTGCCTCGTGGGCACCTCGTGTGCTCTCCGTACTCTGTTTTCTTACACGTTACGTATTTTGGTCGGTAAAAATTCATTATATAATCTCCCGAAGGTTTTGACCACCGTACCATGCAAATATCTCTCGTCTTTGTTTCGAGTTGTTTTCTGTCAGGGTTGTCAAGGCCAGGCATTATGTCGTCTCCCTCCTCCAACAATGGTGACAACGATGCTTGGCTAATGAAGACAGAGCTGAAGAGGGAAAAAGCTATGGGGATCAACAAGGATGAAAGGATCAAGAAGACCACGGAGGACCAAGTTCCGGCAGCAGAAGACATCCTTCAACTTGATCACAATCTTCTTACCCCAACTAAGATCGAGGCTTTCAAGATGATTGAGTTATCCCGTATACAAAACAAGTATCTCACACGTGAAAAATATTTTGTTGAAGGAGCATATCATCGCACTCAAGGGCATTATCCGCAAGTTGGAGGACCTCCTACGCTCGATGTGCGACTATCCATCATCAACAACTCCACCTCCTTCACCAACAAAGAAGAATTGAGTATCTGGTATGGGCACTCCCCTTGGCAACTGCCAAGCTTGGGGGAGTGCCTCGGTATCGTATCACCATCACTTTTATCTTTACCGTTTTTCTTAGTTCGATCCTTTTGATAATATCTTGCTCTAGTAGCATAAAAGTTTTAGTATGATCTAGTTGTGAGTTTTGCTTTATGATCTTCTATGTAATCGAGTCCGTAAGCTATATATGTAATAAAGATTAGTGTTGAGTCAAGGGCTTGATTATTTTGCCATGATCTTGAGTGAATAAAAGAGAAAGAATAAAAAGGAACTAAAAGAGATCATATGGATCTTATGGAGAGTAATGAGCTCACATATAAAAAGTATGATGAATAAAAGTTGTTGAGAGTTGACAAACATAGTTTTGGTCATCGTTGCAATTAATAGGAAGTAATAAAGAAAGAGAGGTCTTCACATATAAATATACTATCTTGGACATCTTTTATGATTGTGAGCACTCATTAAAATATGACATGCTAAAGAGTTGACGTTGGACAAGGAAGAAAACATAATGGGTTATGTTTTCTTACATATGAGATAAATTATATTGTCATGGATCATCCAACATGATTGAGCTTGCCTTTCCCCCTCATGCTAGCCAAATTCTTTGCACTAAGAGAGATACTACTTGTGCTTCCAAACACCCTTAAACCGGTTCTGCCATGAGAGTCCACCATACCTACCTATGGATTGAGTAAGATCCTCCAAGTAAGTTGTCATCGGTGCAAGCAATAAAAATTGCTCTCTAAATATGTATGGCTTATTAGTGTGGGAGAAAATAAGCTTTATACGATCGTGTGATATGGAAGAAATAAAAGCGACGGACTGCATAATAAAGGTCCATATTACAAGTGGCAATATAAAGTGACGTTATTTCGCATTAAGATTTTGTGCATACAACCATAAAAGCGCATGACAACCTCTGCTTCCCTCTGCGAAGGGCCTATCATTTACTTTTATCTCCTACCTTACAAAGGAGTCATGGTGATCCTCACCTTTCCTTTTTATATTTTATCTTTTGGCAAGCACAACATGTTGGAAAGATCCTGGTATATATGGCTAATTGGATGTGAGTTTTCATGAACTATTATTGTTGACATTACCCTTGAGGTAAAACGTTGGGAGGCAAAACTATAAGCCCCTATCTTTCTCTGTGTCCGATTAAAACTCCATACCCATAAGTATTGCATGAGTGTTAGCAATTGTGAAAGGCTATATGATAGTTGAGTATGTGGACTTGCTGAAAAGCTCTTATATTGACTCTTTCCTATGTTAAGATAAATTGCAATTGCTCCAATGACTGAGATTATCGTTTGTTAGTTTTCAATGAAGTTTATGATTCATACTTGAAATTGTGATTGAATTGTTACTCTAGCACAAGAGATCATATGACAAGAATTATATAAGTTGCTGTTCTAAGAATGATCATGATGCCCTCATGTCCGTATTTTATTTTTATCGACACCTCTATCTCTAAATATGTGAACATATTTTTTGATTTCGGCTTTCACTTGAGGACAAGCGGGGTCTAAGCTTGGGGGAGTTGATACGTCCATTTTGCATCATGCTTTTATATCGATATTTATTGCATTATGGGCTGTTATTACATGTTATGTCACAATACTTATGCATATTCTCTCTTATTTTACAAGGTTTACATAAAGAGGGAGAATGGCGGCGGCTGGGATTCTGGGCTGGAAAAGGAGCAAATATTAGAGACCTATTCTGCACAGCTCCAAAAGTCCTGAAACTTCATAGAAGTCATTTTCAGAATATATAAAAAATACCGAGCGCAAGAAGTTCCGGAGGGGGGCCACACCCTGCCCACGAGGGTGGGGGCGCGCCCTACCCCCTGTGCGCGCCCCCTGCCTCGTGGCCCCCCTGGTGGCCCTCCGATGCCCATATTCTACTATATGGAGTCTTTCGATGAGGAAAAAATCATAAGCCGTCTTCTCGGATGAGACTCCGCCGCCACGAGGAGGAACCTTGGCAAAACCAATCTAGGGCTCCGCGGAGCTGTTCTGGCGGGGAAAATTCCCTCCGGGAGGGGGAAATCATCGCCATCGTCATGACCAACGCTCCTCTCATCGGGAGAGGGCAATCTCCATAAACATCTTCACCAGCACCATCTCCTCTCAAATCCCTAGTTCATCTCTTGTATCCAATTCTTGTCTCCAAGTCTGGGATTGGTACCTGTGGGTTGCTAGTAGTGTTGATTACTTCTTGTAGTTGATTCTAGTTGGTTTATTTGGTGGAAGATCATATGTTCAGATCCTTTATGCATATTAATACTCCTCTGATTATGAACATAAATATGCTTTGTGAGTAGTTACATTTGTTCCTGAGGACATGGGAGAAGTCCTGCTATTAGTAATCATGTGAATTTGGTATTCGTTCGATATTTTGATGAGATGTATGTTGTCTCTCCTCTAGTGGTGTTATGTGAACGTCGACAACATGACACTTCACCATTATTTGGGCCTAGAGGAAGGCATTGGGAAGTAATAAGTAGATGATGGGTTGCTAGAGTGACAGAAGCTTAAACCCTAGTTTATGCGTTGCTTCGTAAGGGGCTGATTTGGATCCATATGTTTCATGCTATGGTTAGGTTTACGTTAATACTTTTGTTGTAGTTGCGGATGCTTGCAATAGAGGTTAATCATAAGTGGGATGCTTGTCCAAGTAAGGATAGTACCCAAGCACCGGTCCACCCACATACCAAATTATCAAAGTATCGAACGCGAATCATATGAACGTGATGAAAACTAGCTTGACGATAATTCCCATGTGTCCTCGGGAGCGCTTTTTTGTACATAAGAACTTGTCCAGGCTTGTCCTTTGTTACATAAAGGATTGGTCCACCTTGCTGCACCTTATTTACTTTTGTTACTTGTTGCTTGTTACCAATTATCTTATCAGTATTCAATGCACTTATATGAAAGATTTTTATTATTGCCATGTGATACGTCTCCGTCGTATCTACAATTTTTTATTGTTCCATGCCAATATTTTACAACTTTCATATACTTTTGGCAACTTTTTATACTATTTTTGGGACTAACATATTGATCCAGTGCCCAGTGCCAGTTCCTGTTTTTTGCATGTTTTTTGTTTCGCAGTAAATCCATATCAAACGGAGTCCAAACGGGATAAAAACTAACAGAGATTTTTTTCCGAATATATGTGATTTTTGGGAAGAAAAATCCACGCGAGACGAGGCCCGAGGGGGCCACGAGGCTGGGGGCGCGCCCCAAGGGGGCAGGCGCGCCCTGGGCCCTCGTGGCCACCCCATAAGGTGGTTGATGCCCTTCTTTCGCCGCAAGAAAGATAATATCCGGATAGAGATCGTGTTAAAATTTTAGCCAATCGGAATTACGGATCTTCGGGAATATACGAAATGGTGAAAGGGAAGAATCTGAGAACGCAGAAACAGAGAGAGACAGAGAGAAGATCCAATCTCGGAGGGGCTCTCGCCCCTCCCACGCCATGGATGCCAAGGACCAGAGGGGAAACCCTTCTCCCATCTAGGGAGGAGGTCAAGGAAGAAGAACACGAAGGGGCCCCCTCTCCCCTTCTCTTCCGGTGGCGCCAGAACTTTGCCGTGGCCATCATCATCACCGCAATCTTCACCAACAACTTCACCGCCATCATCACCAACTGCTACGTCTTGAGCTTGCGTTGGTTTTCCCCGAAGAGGAAGGGATGATGTAGCAGAGTAGCGTAAGTATTTCCCTCAGTTTTTGAGAACCAAACGGAAGCACTTCTCCCATGGCAAGAACTACCAATCTAGTTGGCCAAACCAAACGGATAATTCAAAGAGACTTGCAAAGATAACCAATCATACATAAAAGAATTCAGAGAAGATTCAAATATTATTCATAGATAGACTTGATCATAAACCCACAATTCATCGGTCTCAACAAACACACCGCAAAAAGAAGATTACATCGAATAGATCTCCAAAAGAGAGGGGGAGAACTTTGTATTGAGATTCAAAGAGAGAGAAGAAGCCATCTAGCTACTAACTATGCACCCGAAGGTCTGAGGTAAACTACTCACACTTCATCGGAGAGGCTATGATGATGTAGAAGCCCTCCGTGATGACGACCCTCTTCCGGCGGAGCTCCGAAATAGGCCCCAAGATGGGATCTCGTGGATATAGAAAGTTGCGGCGATGGAATTAGGTTTTTGGCTCCTGTTCTGATCGTTTGGGGTACGTGTGTATATATAGGAGGAAGAATTACGCCGAAGGAGCAACGAGGGGCCCACGAGGCAGGGGGCGCGCCTTGGGGGGGCACCCCCCACCCTCGTGACCGCCTCTTTTGTTCCTTGGAGCAGGGTCCAAGTCTCCTGGATCACGTTCGGTGAGAAAATCATGTTCCCGAAGATTTTATTCCGTTTGGACTCCGTTTGATATTCTGTTTATCCGAAACACTAAAATTGGCAAAAGACAGCAATTCTGGGTTGGGCCTCCGGTTAATAGGTTAGTCCCAAAAATAATAAAAAAGTGGAAAATAAAGCCCAATATAGTCCAAAACAGTAGATAATATAGCATGGAGCAATCAAAAATTATAGATACGTTGGAGACGTATCAGGCATCCCCAAGCTTAATTCCTGCTCGTCCTCGAGTAGGTAAATGATAAAAGGAGAATTTTTGATGTGGAGTGCTACTTGGCATAATTTCAATGCAAATCTTCTTAATTGTAGTATGAATATTCAGATTAGAAAGATTCAAGACAAAAGTTTATATTGACATAAAAAAATAATACTTCAAGCATACTAATAAAGCAATTATGTCTTCTCAAAATAACATGGCCAAAGAAAGTTATCCCTACAAAATCATATAGTCTGGCTATGCTCCATCTTCACCACACAAAGTATTTAAATCATGCACAACCCCGATGACAAGCCAAGCAATTGTTTCATACTCTAACTTTTTCAAAACTTTTTCAATCTTCACGCAATACATATGCGCGAGCCATGGATATAGCACTATAGGTGGAATAGAATGGTGGTTGTGGAGAAGACAAAAAGGAGAAGATGGTCTCACATCAACTAGGCGTATCAACGGGCTATGGAGATGCCCATCAATAGATATCAATGTGAGTGAGTAGGGATTGCCATGCAACGGATGCACTAGAGCTATAAGTATATGAAAGCTCAAAAAGAAACTGAGTGGGTGTGCATCCAACTTGCTTGCTCATGAAGACCTAGGGCAATTTTTGAGGAAGCCCATCATTGGAATATACAAGCCAAGTTGTATAATGAAAAATTCCCACTAGTATATGAAAGTGATGACATGAGAGACTCTCTACTATGAAGATCATGGTGCTACTTTGAAGCACAAGTGTGGTAAAAGGATAGTAACATTGTCCCTTCTCTCTTTTTCTCTCATTTTTTTAATTTTTATATTTTTTTTGTTTGGGCCTTTTTTTGGCCTCTTTTTATTTGGGCTTCTTTGGCCTCTTTTTTTATTTATTTTTCGTCCGGAGTCTCATCCCGACTTATGGGGGAATCATAGTCTCCATCATTCTTTCCTAACTGGGACAATGCTCTAATAATGATGATCATCACACTTCTATTTTTCTTATAACTCAACAATTACAACTCGATACTTAGAACAAAATATGACTCTATGTGAATGCATCCGGCGGTGTACCAGGATATGCAATATGACAATGATGGAGTGTGTCATGAACGGAACAGTGGAAGGTTGCATGGCAATATATCTCGGAATGGCTATGGAAATGCCATAATAGGTAGGTATGGTGGCTGTTTTGAGGAAGGTATATGGTAGGTGTATGATACCGGCGAAAGGTGCGCGGTATTAGAGAGGCTAGCAAAGGTGGAAGGGTGAGAGTGCGTATAATCCATGGACTCAACATTAGTAATAAAGAACTCATATAGTTATTGCAAAAATCTAGAAGTTATCAAAGCAAAGTATTATGCGCATGCTCCTAGGGGGTAGATTGGTAGGAAAAGACCATCGCTCGTCCCCGACCGCCACTCATAAGGAAGACAATCAATAAATAAATCATGCTCCGACTTCATCACATAACGGTTCACCATACGTGCATGCTCCTTAACACAAGTATTCTTTAAATTCACAACTACTCAACTAGCATGACTTTAATATTATCACCTCCATATCTCAAAACAATTATCATGCTTCAATCTTTTCTTAGTATTCAACACACTCAAAAGAAAGTTTCACAAATCTTGAATACCAAGCATATTATTATTAAGCAAATTACCATGCTATTAAGGGACTCTCAAAATAATTTAAGTGAATCATGAGAGATCAATAGTTTCTTTAAAACAAATCCACCACTGTGCTCTAAAATACCTAAGTGAAGCACATAGAGCAAAATTATAACGCTCAAAAGATATAAGTGAAGCACATAGAGCAAAACTACTTAGCTCAAAAGATATAAGTGAAGCACATAGAGTATTCTATCAAATTTTAATTCATGTATGGCTCTCTCAAGAGGTGTGTACAGCAAGGATGATTGTGGCATACTAAGACACAAAGACACAAATAATACAAGACGCTCCAAGCAAAACACATATCATGTTGGTGAATAAAAATATAGTTCCAAGTAAATTACCGATGGAAGTGGACGAAAGAGGGGATGCCTTCCGGGGCATCCCCAAGCCTTGACTCTTTGATGTACTTGGATTATCTTGGGGGTGCCATGGGCATCCCCAAGCTTAGGCTCTTGCCACTCCTTATTCCATGATCCATCAAAAGAATTCACCCAAAACTTGAAAACTTCACAACACAAAACTCAAAATAGAAAACTCATGAGCTCCGTTAGCGAAATAAAATAAAATACCACTTCAAGGTACTGTAATGAACTCATTCTTTATTTATATTGGTGTTAAACCTACTTTATTCCAACTTCTCTATGGATTATAAACTATTTTACTAGCCATAGATTCATCAAAAGCAAATAACACACGAAAAACAGAATCTGTCAAAAACAGAACAGTCTGTAGTAATCTGTAGCTAGCGCAAGATCTGGAACCCCAAAAATTCTAAAATAAATTGATGGACGTGAGGAATTTATCTATTAATCATCTGCAAAAAGAATTAACTAAATATCACTCTTCAAATAAAAATGTCAGCAGTTCTCGTGAGGCTAAAGTTTCTGTTTTTTTACAGCAAGTTCAACAAGACTTTCCCCAAGTCTTCCCAATGGTTCTACTTGGCACAAACACTAATTAAACACAAAAACACAACCAAAACAGAGGCTAAATAATTTATTTATTACTAAACAGGAGCAAAAGGCAAGGAATAAAATTAAAATTGGGTTGCCTCCCAACAAGCGCTATCGTTTAACGCCCCTAGCTAGGCATAAAAGTGAGGATAGATCTAGGTATTGCCATCTTTGGTAGGCAATCCATAAGTGGCTCTCACGATAGTTTCATATGGTAATTTTATTTTCTTTCTAGGAAAGTGTTCCATCCCCTTTTTAATGGAAATTGAAATCTAATATTCCCTTCCTTCATATCAATAATCGCACCAACCGTTCTAAGGAAAGGTCTACAAAGAATAATAGGGCAAGAAGGATTGCAATCTATATCAAGAACAATGAAATATACGGGCACATAATTCCTATTTGCAACAATAAGAACATCATTAATCCTTCCCATAGGTTTCTTAATAGTGGAATCCGTAAGATGCAAGTTTAGAGATCAATCATCAAAGTTACGGAAATCTAGTAAATCACACAAAGTCTTGGGAATAGTAGAGACACTAGCACCCAAATCACACAAAGCATAAAACTCATGATCTTTGATTTTAATTTTAATAGTTGGTTCCCACTCATCATAGAGTTTTCTAGGGATAGAAACTTTCAACTCAAGTTTTTCTTCATAAGATTGCATCAAGGCATCAACAATATGTTCGGTGAAGGCTTTATTTTGACTATAAGCATAAGGAGAATTTAGCACGGATTGAAACAAGGAAATACAATCAATTAAAGAGCAACTTTCATAATTAAATTCCTTGAAATCCAATATAGTGGGTTTAGCAACATCTAGATTTTTATTTCTTTCAATCCCACTTTAATCAATTTCATCATTAAGATCTAAACACTCCGAATTTTTAGAACGCCTTCTAGGTAAAGGAAGATCATATTCAGTTTCATCAAGATTCATATTGCAAAATAAAGATTTAATAGGAGACACATCAATAACTTTTAGATCTTCATCTTGATTTTCATAGGTATTGGAAGAACACGCTTTAATAAACGCATCTTTGGAAGCACGCATCTTAGCGGTTCTTTCCTTACACTCATCAATTGAAATTCTCATGGATTTTAGAGACTCATTAATATCATGCTTAGGTGGAATAGATCTAAGTTTCAAAGAATCAACATCAAGAGAAATTCTATCAACGTTCCTAGCCAAATCATCAATCTTAAGCAATTTTTCTTCAATCATAGCATTAAAATTCTTTTGCGAAGAAATAAATTCTTTAATATTAGATTCAAAATCAGAGGGTATCTTATTATAATTTCCATAAGAGTTATTGTAGGAATTCCCTTAATTATTAGAAGGATTACTAGGATATGGCCTAGGATTAAAATTCCCTCTATAAGCGTTGTTACCAAAATTATTCCTACCAACAAAATTCACATCCATAGATTCATTGTTATTCTCAATCAAAGTAGACAAAGGCATATCATTAGGATCAGAAGAAACACTCTTAGTAGCAAATAATTTCATAAGTTCATCCATCTTTCCACTCAACACATTAATTTCTTCTATCGCATGCACTTTTTTATTAGAAGATCTTTCAGTATGCCATTGAGAATAATTAACCATAATATTATCTAGGAGTTTAGTAGCATCTCCTAAAGTGATTTCCATAAAAGTGCCTCCCGCGGCCGAATCTAAAAGATTTCTAGAAGCAAAATTCAATCCGGCATAAAAATTTTGTATAATCATCCACAAATTCAAACCATGAGTAGGGCAACTACGTATCATTAATTTCATTCTCTCCCAAGCTTGTACAACATGTTCATGATCAAGTTGTTTAAAGTTCATAATATCATTTCTAGGAGAGATGATCTTAGCGGGAGGAAAATACTTAGAGATAAAAGCATCTTTGCACTTGTTCCATGAATCAATACTATTCTTAGGCAAAGACGAAAACCAAGCTTTAGCACGATCTCTAAGCAAAAAAGGAAATAGCTTCAATTTAACGACATCATTATTGACATCTTTTTTCTTTTGCATATCACATAAATCAACGAAGCTATTCAGATGAGTAGCGGCATCTTCACTAGGAAGGCCGGCGAATTGATCTTTCATAACAAGATTCAATAAAGATGCAAAGTAAAAGTAAAAGCAAAGTAAGATTAAAGTAATGGAGATTGATATGATGAGAATAGACCCGGGGGCCATAGTTTCACTAGTGGCTTCTCTCAAGAGCATAAGTATTCTACGGTGGGTGAACAAATTACTGTTGAGCAATTGACAGAATTGAGCATAGTTATGAGAATATCTAGGCATGATCATGTATATAGGCATCATGTCCGTGTCAAGTAGATCGAAATGATTCTGCATCTACTACTATTACTCCACTCATCGACCGCTATCCAGCATGCATCTAGAGTATTAAGTTAAAAATAGAGTAACGCCTTAAGCAAGATGACATGATGTAGAGAGATAAATTCATGCAATATGAAATAAACCCCATCTTGTTATCCTCGATGGCAACGATACAATACGTGCCTTGCTGCCCCTTCTGTCATTGGGTAAGGACACCGCAAGATCGAACCCAAAGCTAAGCACTTCTCCCATGGCAAGAACTACCAATCTAGTTGGCCAAACCAAACGGATAATTCGAAGAGACTTGCAAAGATAACCAATCATACATAAAACAATTCAGAGAAGATTCAAATATTATTCATAGATAGACTTGATCATAAACCCACAATTCATCGGTCTCAACAAACACACCGCAAAAAGAAGATTACATCGAATAGATCTCCACAAGAGAGGGGGAGAACTTTGTATTGAGATTCAAAGAGAGAGAAGAAGCCATCTAGCTACTAACTATGCACCCGAAGGTCTGAGGTAAACTACTCACACTTCATCGGAGAGGCTATGATGATGTAGAAGCCCTCCGTGATGACGGCCCTCTTCCGGCCGAGCTCCGGAACAGGCCCCAAGATGGGATCTCGTGGATACAGAAAGTTGCGGCGATGGAATTAGGTTTTTGGCTCCTGTTCTGATCGTTTGGGGGTATGTGTGTATATATAGGAGGAAGAAGTACGCCGGAGGAGCAATGAGGGGCCCACGAGGTAGGGGCGCGCCCTGGGGGGGCACCCCCCACCCTCGTGACCGCCTCTTTTGTTCCTTGGAGCAGGGTCCAAGTCTCCTGGATCACGTTCGGTGAGAAAATCACGTTCCCGAAGATTTTATTCCGTTTGGACTCCATTTGATATTCTGTTTATCCGAAACACTGAAATAGGCAAAAAACAGCAATTCTGGGTTGGGCCTCCGGTTAATAGGTTAGTCCCAAAAATAATAAAAAAGTGGAAAATAAAGCCCAATACAGTCCAAAACAGTAGATAATATAGCATGGAGTAATCAAAAATTATAGATACGTTGGAGACGTATCGCCAACTCTTCCCCCCTCTATGCAGCGGTGTAACCTCTCTCTTACCCGCTATAATCTCTGCTTAAACATGGTGCTTAATGCTATATATTATTTCCCAATGATGTATGGCTATCCTATGATGTTTGAGTAGATCCATTTTGTCCTATGGGCTATTTGATGATCAAGATTGGTTTGAGTTGCATGTTTTATTATTGGTGCTATCCTATGGTGCTCTCTGTGTCGTGCAAGCATGAGGGATCCCCGCTATAGGGTGTTGCAGTACGTTCATGATTCGCTTATAGTGGGTTGCGTGAGTGACTGAAACACAAACCCGAGTAAGGGGGTTGTCGCGTATGGGATAAAGAGGACTTGATGCTTTAATGCTATGGTTGGGTTTTACCTTAATGATCTTTAGTAGTTGCGGATGCTTGCTAGAGTTCCAATCATAAATGCATATGATCCAAGTAGACAAAGTATGTTACTTATGCCTTTTCCTCAAATAAAATTGCAATAGTGATTACCGGTCTAGTTATCGATTGCCTAGGGACAAATAACTTTCTCGTAACAACAAACTCTCTACTAAAACTAATTTAGTTGTGTCTTTACCTAAACAGCCCCTACTTTTTATTTACGTAATCTTTATTATCTTGCAAACCTATCCAACAATACCTACAAAGTACTTCTAGTTTCATACTTGTTCTAGGTAAAGCGAACGTCAAGCGTGCGTAGAGTTGTATCGGTGGTCGATAGAACTTGAGGGAATATTTGTTCTACCTTTAGATCCTCGTTGGGTTCGACACTCTTACTTATCGAAAACTGTTGCGATCCCCTATACTTGTGGGTTATCAAGACCTTTTTCTGGCGCTGTTGGCGGGGAGCAATAGCGTGGGGTGAATATTCTCGTGTGTGCTGGTTTGCTTTATCACTAAGTAAATTTTATTTCTTGTTCTTAGTTGTTCTTTATCTTTAGTTATGGATATGGAACACAAAATACCAAAAACAAATAGGTGTACCTGCTACTCATGGAGATGGGGAACCTCCTAAAACCCTCGATGCTCGTTACACTAGTAGAAAAAGGACCTAATGTGAGACACATTAGTCCCGGTTCGATTTTGGCCCGGTACTAATGGCACCATTAGTGCCGGTTCGAACGGCTATGCATTAACGTCGGTTCGTGTTGAACCTTTAGTATCGGTTCGTGCCATGAACCGGTGCTAAAGGGGTGGTGGCAGACTGGCCTTAGCCGGGGCCCCATGATCACCTTTAGTACCGGTTCGTGGCACAAACCGGTACTAAAGGGATAACCTTTAGTACCGATTTGTGCCATGAACCGGGACTAAAGGGGTCTGACCTATAGTCCCGGTTGGAGACACAAACCGGGACTATAGGGCAATTTTCAAACTCTACCCCCCCCCCCGGTGTATCGCCATTTCAGTTTTGAAAAAATCAAAAGAAAATGATAAAAACTTCAAGAAATAAAATCCTTCGAGAGGTGGTTATATTACTACACCTACTAGTTATGAAAAATTGAAAACTTAAATTTGGACATGTTTTGCAAAAAGTGTAGGGAAAATGTAAAACGGCTATAACTTTTGCATACGATGTCGGAAAAAAAACGTATAATATATCAAAAAAAATTGCACGAAAATCCGCATCCGATGGAGACCGCTTACGGCCTCTTTGCAATTTTTTAGAATCCTCAAATTCCAAAAGGAAAAAAAGATGTGCTCAAATTTTAGTTTTTTTAATTTTTGTTAAACTATGGTCAAACTACTTATTCAAGAAGTATTAATGTTACTACATAATTATTCAAGAATATTAGTGTTACTAAATAATTATTTCAATTTTTTGAATTTTGGTCAAATCTGGTCAAACTATGGTCAAACTATGGTCAAACTATGGTCAAACTGTGGTCAAACTATGGTAAAACTTATTCAAGAAATATTAGTGTTACTAAATAATTACTGTTTTTTAGAATAATAGTTTCAAACTCAAATGGTGAAACGAGTGACCTAATGCTGAGGGTTAGTAGGATTGATAGCTTACATTTGTCAGGAAAACAACAAGTGCAGACTTGGAAAGTAGGGGGAATAGAACTCTGAAGTTAAGCGTGCTCAGGCTGGGGGAGTGAGAGGATGGGTGATCGACCGGGAAGTTAGACGATTTGGAATGAGTGATCCACACTTGAGCAGTTAAGAGGGGTGATTAGAGACTAAATCATCAAATAATTCAATTCAGAAAATTGAAAATCAAAAAAAATCAATTTTTTTCCAAAATTTTCAAAAAAAATAATTCAAAAAATACCTTTAGTACCGGTTGGTAACACCAACCGGTACTAAAGGTCCCCCATGCCACAGCGCGAGCTCACGCCACGTGGTGGGCCTTTTGTGGCGGTTTGTGCCGAACCGGTACTAAAGGGGGGGGGGCTTTAGTGCCCACACTTTACTGCCGGTTACAGAACCGACACTAAAGGCCCTTACGAACCGGTTTTAAAACTCCGTTTTCTACTAGTGTTATGTGATAGAAATTATGTACTACTTTGATAATCCTGAGAAAACCCCATTCAATCTGGTAATGGGAGTCACGTTGGATCAACGTGAATACTTTAGGGATTATCGCTTGACACAAAAAGGGAAACTATTATGGGATCAAATTTATATATTGAGGTGGTATGCTTGGCAAGTATGCTTGGGTTATGATTATACTTGTTGCTCTAGGATGAAGGCTCCACACCTTCCCTTTTCATGTGAATTTAATGATAATGAAACCTTGGCTTCTTATGCTAATGGTTTATATGATTACTATGATGTGGAACAAATATAAGAATTTGTTGCTTTTAAGGGTGCTTATGAAATTGAATCTTTGTTTGAAAAGCATGAAGCTTATGATGATGATGTTTATAGGCCCGAAAATTTAGCTATCTTAAAATATTGCTATGATAATTATGAATATAATTCCTATATTAATGCGCTTATTGAGAAAGTCTTCGCTGTCCAAGAAGAGACTAATATTTTGCAGGAATCTATGGAAGAAGAAGTTGATGAAACTGTGAGCTCATTGGATGAAAAAGATGAGGAGGAGAGCAAAGAACAAAAGGAGGAAGAGTGGATTGATCACCCGTGCCTACCTTATAATGAGAGTAACTCTTCAACTCATACATTGTTTAATTTCCCTTCATGCTTACCGAAGGATGATTGCTATGATGATTGTTATGATCCCGTTGATTCTCTTGAAATATCCCTTTTTGATGATGCTTGCTATGCTTGTGGCCAAGATGCCATTATGAATTATGCTTATGGATATGAACTTGCTGTAGTTCCTTATGTTAAACATGAAATTGTTACTATTGCACCCACACATGATAGTCCTATTATCTTTTTGAATTCTCCAAACTACACTATATCGGAGAAGTTTGTTCTTATTAAGGATTATATTGATGGGTTACCTTTTACTACTGCACATGATGATTTTGATAGATATAATATGCATGTGCTTGCTGCTCCTACTTGCAATTATTGTGAGATAGGAACTATATCTCCACCTCTCTATGTTTCCAATACGATAAAATTGCAAGAAAGTGTTTGTACTATGCATTGGCATTTACTTTGTGTGCATGAATTGTTCTTTTATGACATGTCCATGCATAGGAAGAGAGTTAGACTTTGTTGTTGCATGACATACGTTACTAATTGCTCACTACTAAATTACAAATCATTGTTAATTAAAATTGGCTTTGATATACCTTGGGATCCGGGTGGATTCACTACTTGAGCACTATATGCCTAGCTTAATGGCTTTAAAGAAAGCGCTGCCAGGGAGACAACCCAGAAGTTTTAGAGAGTCATTTATTTCTGTTGAGTGCTTTTATATAGTTTAAAAACAACAAAAATAAAGAGGGAACCCAAAACTTTTTCAAAAAGGAAAGTGAAAGTGAGAGAGACAAGCATTGTTGAAGTGGGAGCTAGGCTTCAACTTTGTTCATGCTCACAGAAACTTTGTGAATCTTGATTACAGAAACTTTTCAACAAAAATAATTATCCCCTTGTACAATTCCATTGTATTATAAAAATAATGTGCCAAGGTTTGCCTTTAGGATGTTTAGATTGCTTGTTGGTTTGTGCGGTGCAGGATAGAAACTTTGGCTGTAGTGCGCGATTTTACATTTTTTTACTGGGACGTCAAATGGTTCTGATTCTTTCTGCATTTTCTTTCTATACAAATTGTTTATTTTTTCTAATTTTGGCAGAATTTTTCAAGTATCAGAAGTATGGTTAATGTTCAGACTATTACAGACTGTTCTGTTTTAGACAGATTCTGTTTTTGATGCATAGTTTGCTTGTTTTGATGAAACTATCGATTTATATCAGTGGATTAAGCCATGAAAAAGTTATACTACAGTAGACACAATGCCAACACAAAATATGAATTGGTTTGCAACAGTACTTAGAGTAGTGATTTGCTTTATTATACTAACGGATCTTACCGAGTTTTCTGTTGAAGTTTTGTGTGGATGAAGTGTTCGATGATCGAGAAGGTCTCGATGTGAGAAGAAGGAAGAGAGGCAAGAGCTCAAGCTTGGGGATGCCCGAGGCACCCCAAGTAAATATTCAAGGAGACTCAAGTGTCTAAGCTTGGGAATTCCCCGGAAGGCATCCCCTCTTTCTTCAACAAGTATCGGTATGTTTTCGAATTCATTTCGTTCATGCGATATGTGCAATCTTGGAGCGTCTTTTGCATTTAGTTTTCACTTTTCTTTTATGCACCATGCTGGTATGAGATAGTCCTCAATTGATTTATAGAATTCTCTATGCACTTCACTTATATCTTTTGAGTATGGATTTATATAATGCTTCATGTACTTCACTTATATCATTTGAAGTTTGGATTGCCTATTTCTCTTTACATAGGAAACTGCCATTTGTAGAATGCTCTTTTGCTTCACTTATATTTGTTAGAGCGTGGGCATATCTTTTGTAGAAAGAATTAAACTCTCTTGCTTCACTTATATCTATTTAGAGAGATGACATGAACTGGTCATTCACATGGTTAGTCAAAAAATCCTACATAAAACTTGTAGATCACTTGATATGATATGTTTGATTCCTTGCAATAGTTTTGCGATATAAAGATGGTGATATTAGAGTCATGCTAGTGGGTAGTTGTGGATTGTAGAAATACTTGTGTTGAGGTTTGTGATTCCCGTAGCATGCACGTATGGTGAACCGTTATGTGATGAAGTCGGAGCATGATTTATTTATTAATTGTCTTCCTTATGAGTGGCGGTCGGGGACGAGCGATGGTCTTTTCCTACCAATCTATCCCCCTAGGAGCATGCGCGTAGTACTTTGTTTCGATAGCTAATAGACTTTTGCAATAAGTATGTGAGTTCTTTATGACTAATGTTGAGTCCATGGATTATACGCACTCTCACCCTTCCATCATTGCTAGCCTCTCTAGTATCGCACAACTTTCGCCGGTACCATAAACCCACCATATACCTTCCAAAACAGCCACCATGCCTACCTATCATGGCATTTCCATAGCCATTCCGAGATATATTGCCATGCAACTTCCATCATCATCATATACATGACTTGAGCATTCATTGTCATATTGCTTTGCATGATCGTAAGATAGCTAGCATGATGTTTTCATGGCTTGTCCGTTTTTGATGTCATGGCTACGCTAGATCATTGCACCTCCTGGTACACCACCGGAGGCATTCGTATAGAGTCATATCTTTGTTCTAGTATCGAGTTGTAATATTGAGTTCTAAGTAAATAAAAGTGTGATGATCATCATTATTAGAGCATTGCCCCAGTGAGGAAATGATGATGGAGACTATGATTCCCCCACAAGTCGGGATGAGACTCCAGACTTTAAAAATAAATAAAAGAGGCCAAAGAAGCGCACCAAAAAAAACAAAAAAACAAAAAAATGAGAGAAAAATAGAGAAGGGGCAATGTTACTACCCTTTTACCACACTTGTGCTTCAGAATAGCACCATGTTCTTCATATAGAGAGTCTCTTGAGTTATCACTTTCGTATACTAGTGGGAATTTTTCTTTATAGAACTTGGCTTGTATATTCCGATGATGGGCTTCCTCAAACGCCCGAGGTCTTCATGAGCAAGCAAGTTGGATGCACACCCACTTAGTTTACAGTCTGAGCTTTCATACACTTATAGCTCTTAGTGCATCCGTTGCATGGCAATCCCTACTCACTCACATTGATATCTATTGATGGGCATCTCCATAACCCGTTGATACGCCTAGTTGATGTGAGACTATCTTCACCTGTTTGTCTTCTCCACAACCACCATTCTATTCCACCTATAGTGCTATATCCATGGCTCATGCTCATGTATTGTGTGAAAGTTGAAAAGGTTTGAGAACGTCAAAAGTATGAAAAAAATTCTTGGCTTGTCATCGGGGTTGTGCATGATTTGAATATTTTGTGTGGTGAAGATGGAGCATAGACAGACCATATGATTTTGTAGGGATAACTTTCTTTGGCCATGTTATTTTGAAAATATATGATTGCTTTATTAGTAGGCTTGAAGTATTATTGTTTTTATGTCAAACGATAGACTATTGCTTTGAATCACTCGTGTCTTTTCATGCCCTGATAAGATTATGTGGTCAAGATTATGCTAGGTATCATTCCACATCAAAAATTATCTTTTTTATCATTTACCTACTCGAGGACGAGCAGGAATTAAGCTTGTGGATGATGATACGTCTCCGCCGTATCTATAATTTTTTATTGTTCCATGCCAATATTCTACAACTTTCATATACTTTTGGCAACTTTTTATACTATTTTTGGGACTAACATATTGATCCAGTGCCCAGTGCCAGTTACTGTTTGTTGCATGTTTTTTGTTTCACAGTAAATCCATTTCAAACGGAGTCCAAACGGGATAGAAACTGACGGAGATTTTTTTGGGAATATATGTGATTTTTGGGAAGAAAAATCCACGTGAGACGATGCCCGAGGGGACCACGAGGCAGGGGGGCGCCCCAAGGGGGCAGGCGCGCCCTGGGCCCTCGTTGCCACCCCGTAAGGTGGTTGGTGCCCTTCTTTCGCCGAAAGAAAGCTAATATCCGGATAGAGATCGTGCTAAAATTTCAGCCCAATCGGAGTTACGGATCTCCGGTAATATAAGAAACGGTGAAAGGGAAGAATCTGAGAACGCAGAAACAGAGAGAGACAGAGAGACAGATCCAATCTCGGAGGGGCTCTCACCCCTCCCACACCATGGAGGCCAAGGACCAGAGGGGAAACACTTCTCCCATCTAGGGAGGAGGTCAAGGAAGAAGAAGACGAAGGGCCCCCCTCTCCCCTTCTCTTCTGGTGGTGCCGGAATGCCGCCGTGGCCATCATCATCACTGCAATCTTCACCAACAACTTCACCGCCATCATCACCAACTCTTCCCTCCTCTATGAGCGGTGTAACCTCTCTCTTACCCGCTGTAATCTCTACTTAAACATGGTGCTCAACGCTATATATTATTTCCCAATGACGTATGGCTATCCTATAATGTTTGAGTAGATCCGTTTTGTCCTATGGGCTATTTGATGATCAAGATTGGTTTGAGTTGCATGTTTTATTTTTGGTGCTATCCTATGGTGCTCTCCGTGTCGCACAAGCGTGAGGGATCCCCGTTGTAGGGTGTTGCAATACGTTCATGATTCGCTTATAGTGGGTTGTGTGAGTGACTGAAACACAAACCCGAGTAAGGGGGTTGTTGCGTATGGGATAAAGAGGACTTGATGCTTTAATGCTATGGTTGGGTTTTACCTTAATGATCTTTAGTAGTTGTGGATGCTTGCTAGAGTTCCAGTCATAAGTGCATATGATCCAAGTAGAGAAAGTATGTTAGCTTATGTCTCTCCCTCAAATAAAATTGCAATAGTGATTACTGGTCTAGTTATCGATTGCCTAGGGACAAATAACTTTCTCGTAACAACAAACTCTCTACTAAAAATAATTTAGTTGTGTCTTTACCTAAACAGCCCCTACTTTTTATTTACGTAATATTTATTATCTTGTAAACCTATTCAACAATACCTACAAAGTACTTCTAGTTTCATACTTGTTCTAGGTAAAGCGAATGTCAAGCGTGCGTAGAGTTTTATCGGTGGTCGATAGAACTTGAGGGAATATTTGTTCTACCTTTAGCTCCTCGTTGGGTTCGACACTCTTACTTATCGAAAGTTATTGCGATCCCCTATACTTGTGGGTTATCACCAGGTTGTTCTAAAGGACTCTCAAAATAATATAAGTGAAGCATGAGATAACAATAGTTTCTATAGAACAAATCCACCACCATGCTCTAAAAGATATAAGTGAAGCACTAGAGCAAAAACTATATAGCTCAAAAGATATAAGTGAAGCATATAGAGTATTCTAATAAATTTCAATTCATGTGAGTCTCTCTCAAAAGGTGTGTACATAAAGGATAATTGTGGTAAACTAAAAAGCAAAGACTCAAATCATACAAGACGCTCCAAGCAAAACACATATCATGTGGTGAATAAAAATATAGCTCCAAGTAAAGTTACCGATAGACGAAGATGAAAGAGGGGCTGCCTTCCGGGGCATCCCCAAGCTTAGGCTTTTTTGTGTCCTTGAATTTTACCTTGGGGTGCCATGGGCATCCCCAAGCTTAGGCTTTTTTGTGTCCTTGAATTTTACCTTGGGATGCCATGGGCATCCCCAAGCTTAGGCTCCTGCCACTCTTTGTTCCATAATCTATCAAATCTTTACCCAAAACTTGAAAACTTCACAACACAAAACTCAAGATAGAAAATCTCGTGAGCTCCGTTAGCGAAAGAAAAGAAAACACCACTTAAAGGTACTGTAATGAACTCATTATTTATTTATATTGGTGTTAAACCTACTGTATTACAACTTCTCTATGGTGTATAAACTCTTTTACTTGCCATAGTTTTATCAAAATAAGCAAACAACACAAGAAAAACAGAATCTGTCAAAAACAGAACAGTCTGTAGTAATCTGTATCTAAGGCAAGTTCTGGAACCCCAAAAATTCTAAAATAAATTTCTGGATGTGAGGAATTTATCTATTAATCATCTTCAAAAATAATTAACTAAATATCACCTTCCAAAAATTGCAGCGATTCTCGTGAGCGCTAAAGTTTCTATTTTTACAGCAAGATCAAAAAGACTTACCCTAAGTCTTCCCAGCGGTTCTACTTGGCACAAACACTAATTAAACACAAAAAACACAACCAAAACAGAGGATAGATAAATTATTTATTGAATAACAGCAAGGATAAATATGGGTTGTCTCCCAACAAGCGCTTTTCTTTAAAGCCATATAGCTAGGCATAATATTTCAGTGATGCTCACATGAAAGACAAGAATTGAAGCACAAAGAAAGCATCATAAAACACGTGCCAAACACATCTAAGTCTAACATACTTCCTATGCATAGGCATCTTATAGGCAAACAAATTATCAAGGCAAGCAAAAACTAGCATATGCAAGAAAGCGGAAATAAACAATAGCAATCTCAACATAACGAGAGGTAATTTAGTAACATGAAAATTTCTACTACCATATTTTCCTCTCTCATAATAATTACATGTAGGTGATAACCCACAAGTATAGTGGATCAATTGTAGCCTCTTTCGATAAGTAAGAGTGTCGAACCCAACGAGGAGCTAAAGGTAGAAAAAAAATATTCCCTCAAGTTCTATCGACCACCGATACAACTCTACGCACGCTTAACGTTCGCTTTACTTAGAACAAATATGAAACTAGAAGTACTTTGTAGCTGTTTTTGGATAGGTTTGCAAGATAATAAAGAGTGCATAAATAAAAAGTAGGGGCTGTTGTAAGTAAAGAAGCAATAAAGTAAATATAGCGAGTGTGGAAAAGTGGTGGTAGGAGTTGCGAAATTGCCGCTAAGCAATTGACTACTTTACTAGACCGATAGCAAGTATTATGTGGGAGAGGCCACTGCTAGCATGTCTTACCTGACTTGGAATTCTATGCACTTATGATTGGAACTATTAGTAAGCATCCGCAACTACTAACGTTCATTAAGGTAAAACCGAACCATAGCATTAAGATATATTGGTCCCCCTTCAATCCCGTATGCATCAATTTCTATGCTAGGTTGAAGCTTCTGTCACTCTTGCCCTCCAATACATAGTCCTATCAACACACAACTAACCCTATGGTGTGATCCACGCGCGCGCTCATATGATGGGCACCAAAGGACAGCAACATAACCACAAGCAAATTAAATCAATCATAGCAATTCATCAACCACTGATAGGACAACAAAAATCTACTCAGACATCATAGGATGGCAACACATCATTGGATAATAATATCAAGTATAAAGCACCATGTTCAAGTAGAGGGTACAGCGGGTTGCGGGAGAGTGGACCATTGCAAATAGAGGGGGGAAGGTGATGGAGATGTTGGTGAAGATGGCGGAGGTGTTGGTGTAGATCGCGGTGATGATGATGATGGCCACGGCAGCGTTCCGGCGCCACCGGAAGAGAAAGGGCGAGGGGGCGCCTTCACCTTCTTCTTCCTTGACCTCCTGCCTAGATGGGAGAAGGGTTTCCCCTCTGGTCCTTGTCCTCCATGGCATGGGAGGGGCGAGAGCCCCTCCGATATTGGATCTGTCTCTCTCTGTTTCTTTGTTCTGTTCTACTGCCTTTTCACCGTTTCGTATATATATGGAGATCTGTAACTCCGATTGGCCTGAAACCTTCGCCGTGATTTTTTAACCAAAAAATAGCTTTCTTGCGGCCGAAGAAGGCCATCAACTGCCTTACAGGTGGCCCACGAGGGTCAGGGGCGCGCCCAGGAGGGCAGGCGCGCCCCCTGCCTCGTGGCCACCTCGGGCACCGTCTCGCGTGGATGTTTCTTTCGGAATTTTCCAAATATTCCAAAAATAAGCTCCGTCCGTTTTTATCCCATTTGGATTCCGTTTGATATGGATATTCTGCGAAACATAAAACATGCAACAAACAGGAACTGACACTCGGCACTGGATCAATATGTTAGTCCCAAAAATAATATAAAAAGTTGCCAAAAGTATATGAAAGTTGTAGAATATTGGCATGGAATAATCAAAAATTATAGATACGACGGAGACGTATCAGTAGGATCATAAGCAAATTCAACAAAATAGCTATCACATAAAATATTTTCAACACGATCCACATGCATGCAAAGTTGACATTCTTCCAAAATAGTGGGATTAACATTAACTAAAGTCATGACCTCTCCAAACCCACTTTTATCAAAAACTTCATAAGATTGAACATTCTCCAAATATGTGGGATCTAAAGTTGACACTCTTCCAAACCCACTTTCAATATTATTGCAAACATTATTATCAATCTCATATTCATTATGGGGCTTAAATAAATTTTCAAGATCATACGAAGAATCACCCCAATCATGATCATTGCAACAAGTAGAGGATATAGCAAAACTAGCCTCCCCAAGCTTAGGGTTTTGCATATTATTAGCACAATTTAAATAAATAGAGTTTATAGTAAAATCATTGCAATCATGCTTTTTATTCAAAGATCTATCGTGAATCGCTTCATAAAGTAATTTATCACACTTTTCAGATTCACGAATTTCAAGCAAAATATCATAAAGATAAT
Source organism: Triticum aestivum (assembly GCF_018294505.1). Lineage (NCBI taxonomy): Eukaryota > Viridiplantae > Streptophyta > Magnoliopsida > Poales > Poaceae > Triticum > Triticum aestivum. The sequence continues at coordinate 121,317,947 of NC_057806.1, forward strand.
CTAGTGCACAAAACTCACTAGCAATTGGTTCATCATAATTGGATCTCTTAAAAAGATTAGCAAGCGAATGAGGATCCATAGATCTTAGGTTCTCTGTTTAGCAATAAATAAACAACTATTCCAACCAAACGAGCAAACGAGCCAAGTAAGACATCAAAGCAAACAGAAAGACGGACATAAGAAGGGCGAATAAAACGGCAAGGGTGAAGTGGGGGGGGAGGAAAACGAGAGGCAAATGGCAAATAATGTAATGTGAGGGATAAGAGTTTGTGATGGGTACTTGGTAATGGTGCCAGAAATGACTCGTTGTTGGAGTCAAATCTTGACTTGACTTGGCGCGAATCTCCCTGACAACGGCGCCAGAAATCCTTCTTGCTACCTCTTGAGCACTGCGTTGGTTTTCCCTTGAAGAGGAAAGGGTGATGCAGCAAAGTCGTAAGTATTTCCCTCAGTTTTTGAGAACCAAGGTATCAATCTAGTAGGAGATCACGCTCAAGTCCCACGCACCTACACAAACAAATAAGAACCTCGCAACCAACGTGATAAAGGGGTTGTCAAGCCCTTCACGGTCACTAACGAGAGTGAGATCTGATAGATATGGTAAGATAATATTTTTTTGGTATTTTTATGATAAAGATGCAAAGTAAAATAAACGGCAAAGGAAATAACTAAGTATTGGAAGATTAATATGATGGAAGATAGACCCGGGGCCATAGGTTTCACTAGTGGCTTCTCTCAAGAGCATAAGTATTACGGTGGGTAAACGAATTAGTGTCGAGCAATTGATAGAATTGAGCATAGTTATGAGAATATATAGGTATGATCATGTATATAGGCATCACGTCCGAGACAAGTAGGCCGAAATGATTCTGCATCTACTACTATTACTCCACACATCCACCGCTATTCAGCATGCATCTAGAGTATTAAGTTCATAAGAACAGAGTAATGCTTTGAGGAAGATGACATGATGTAGAGGGATAAACTCATGCAATATGATATAAACCCCATCTTTTTATCCTCGATGGAAACAATACAATACGTGTCGGTTCCCTTTCTGTCACTAGGATTGAGCAACACAAGATTGAACCCAAAGCTAAGCACTTCTCCCATTGCAAGAAAGATCAATCTAGTAGGCCAAACCAAACTAATAATTCAAAGAGACTTGCAAAGATAAACCAATCATACATAAAAGAATTTAGAGGAGAATCAAATATTGTTCATAGATAATCTGGATCATAAACCCACAATTCATCGGATCTCGACAAACACACCGCAAAAGAAGATTACATCGAATAGATCTCCAAGAAAATCGAGGAGAACTTTGTATTGAGATCCAAAGAGAGAGAAGAAGCCATCTAGCTAATAACTATGGACCCGTAGGTCTGAAGTAAACTACTCACACATCACCGGAGAGGCCATGGAGTTGATGTAGAGGCCCTCCATGATCAATGCCCCCTCCGGCGGAGCTCCGGAAAAGGCCCCGAGATGGGATCTCTCTAGAACAGAAGGTTGCGGCGGTGGAATTAGGTTTTCGTGGTGCTCCTGGATGTTTAGGGGGTACGTGGATATATATAGGAGGAAGAAGTACGTCGATGGAGCAAAGGAGGGCCCACGAGGGTGGAGGGTGCGCCCAGGGGGGTAGGCACGCCCCCTGCCTCGTGCCTTCCTCCCTTGTTTCTTGACGGCCACTCCAAGTCTCCTGGATCACGTTTGTTGAGCAAATCATGTTCCCAAAGGTTTCATTCCGTTTGGACTCCGTTTGATATTCCTTTTCTTCAAAACCCTAAAATAGGCAAAAAAACAACAATTTGGGCTGGGCCTCCAGTAGGTTAGTCCCAAAAATGATATAAAAGTGTAAGATAAAGCCCATTAACATCCAAAATAGATAATATGATAGCACGGAGCAATCAAAAATTATAGATACGTTGGAGATGTATCAGCATTCAGTGTTGATTAATTTTAATGCATGTTCATGACTGTTGTCGCTCTCTAGCTAGTCGCTTCCCAGTCTCTTTCTAGCCTTCACCTGTACTAAGAGGGAATATTGCTTGTGCATCCAATTCCATAAACCCCAAAGTTATTCCATATGAGTCCACCATACCTTCCTATATACGGTATCTACCTGCCGTTCCAAGTAAATTTGTATGTGCCAAACTCTAAACCTTCAAATAAACATTCTATTTTGTATGCTCGAATAGCTCATGTATCAACTAGGGCTGTCTGTATCCTCCGTGCTAGGTGGGTTATTCTCAAGAGGAGTGGACTCCGCTCCTCACTCACGAGAAAGTGGCTGGTCACCGGGATGCCCAGTCCCATGCTCAAATCAAATCAAAATAATTGCAAACAAAACTCCCCCAGGATTGTTGTTAGTTGGAGGCACCCGTTGTTTTGGGCAAGCCAAGGTTTGATGCTTGTTGGTGGTGGGGGAGTATAAACTATACCATTCTGCTTGGGAACCGCCTATAATGTGTGTAGCATGGAAGATATCGAGATCTCTCGGTTGTTATGTTGACAATGAAAGTATGCCGCTCAAAATATTATTCATCTCTATTTCAAAACCGAGCTCTGGCACCTCTACAAATCCCTGCTTCCCTCTGCGAAGGGCCTATCTAATTACTTTTATGTTGAGTCATCATCTTCTTATTAAAAAGCACCAGTTGGAGAGCACCGCTGTCATTTGCATGTATTATTGTTAGTTTACATTGAGCATGACTTGGCTGGATCTCTTTTACCATGAATTACAATTTCCAGTCGGTCCTTGATCTTTAAAGGTGCTCTGCATTTATGTTTTGCAGTCTCAGAAAGGGCTAGCGAGATACCATCTTGTTATATCATATTATGATTGTTTTGAGAAAGTGTTGTCATCCGAGATTTATTATTATTGCTCGCTAGTTGATTATGCCATTGATATGAGTAAACATGAGACCTAAATGTTATTGTGAATATGGTTAGTTCATAATCTTTGCTGAAAACTTGAATGCTGGCTTTACATATTTACAACAACAAGAGCAAACAGAGTTTGTAAAAGTTTTTCTTTATCACTTTCAATTTATCAACTGAATTGCTTGAGGACAAGCAAAGGTTTGAACTTGGGGGAGTTGATACGTCTCTGTCGTATCTACTTTTCCAAACACTTTTGCCCTTGTTTTGGACTCCAACTTGAATGATTTGAATGAAACTAACCCGGACTGACGTTGTTTTCAGCAGAATTGCCATGGTGTTATTTTTGTGCAGAAATAAAAGTTCCCAGAATGACCTGAAAATCAATGGAGATTATTTTTGGAATATATAAAAAATACTGGCAAAAGAATCAAGGCCAGGGGCCCACACCCTGTCCACGAGGATGGGGGCACGCCTACCCCCTGGACGCGCCCCCTGCCTCGTGGGCCCCCTGGTGCTCCACCGACCTCAACTCCAACTCCATATATTCGTGTTCGGGGAGAAAAAATTAGAGAGAAGGATTCATCGCGTTTTATGATACGGAGCCGCCGCCAAGCCTTAAACTCTCCCGGGAGGGTTGATGTGGAGTCCGTTCGGGGCTCCGAAGAGGGGAATCCGTCGCCATCGTCATCATCAACCTTCCTCCATCACCAATTTCATGATGCTCACCGCTGTGCATGAGTAATTCCATCGTAGGCTTGCTGGACAGCGATGGGTTGGATGAGATTTATCATGTAATCGAGTTAGTTTTGTTAGGGTTTGATCCCTAGTATCCATTATGTTCTGAGATTGATGTTGCTATGACTCTGCTATGCTTAATGCTTGTCACTAGGGCCCGAGTGCCATGATTTCAGATCTGAACCTATTATGTTTTCATGAATATATGTGAGTTCTTGATCCTATCTTGCAAATCTATAGTTAGCTATTATGTGTTATGATCCGTTAACCCCGAATTGACAATAATCGGGATACTTACCGGTGATGACCGTAGTTTGAGGAGTTCATGTATTCACTAAGTGTTAATGCTTTGGTCTGGTACTCTATTAAAAGGAGGACTTAATATCCCTTAGTTTCCAATAGGACCCCGCTGCCACGGGAGGGTAGGACAAAAGATGTCATGCAAATTCTTTTCCATAAGCACGTATGACTATATTCGGAATACATGCCTACATTACATTGATGAACTGGAGCTAGTTCTATGTCACCCTATGTTATAACCATTGCATGAAGAATCACATCCGACATAATTATCCATCACTGATCCATTGCCTACGAGCTTTTCATATATTGTTCTTTGCTTATTTACTTTTCCGTTGCTACTGTTACAATCACTATAAAACCAAAATTGCTATCGTTACTTTTACCACTGTTACCACTACTATCATATTACTTTGCTACTAAATACTTTGCTGCAGATATTAAGTTTCCAGGTGTGGTTGAATTGACAACTCAGCTGCTAATACTTGAGAATATTCTTTGGCTCCCCTTGTGTCGAATCAATAAATTTGGGTTGAATACTCTACCCTCAAAAACTGTTGTGATCCCCTATACTTGTGGGTTATCAGTGTTTCAATTAATATCTTTCATGTGAGCATCAATAAAATCTTATGCCTAGCTAGGGGCATAAAACGATAGCGCTTGTTGGGAGGCAACCCAATGAATACAATTTATTTTCGTCTTTTTCTTTCTGTTCTTGAGTGTTTGCACAATTATGCTACTGTTATTATTGTGTTTTTTATGTTTTAATTAGTGTTTGTGCCAAGCAAAGCCTTCGGGATCATGTAGGGTGATAGTTGATTTGATCTTGTTGAAAAACAGAAACTTTTGCGTTCAAAAAACAATTTTCATTTTTAACAGAAATGCGATAAAATCCTGATTTACGTACACAAGATTGATATATAAATGTCCCACATTGTCCTAATTTTTAGGAATTTTTGGAGTTACGGAAGTATTCAAAGTTTTCATATTACTACAGACTGTTATGTTTTTGACAGATTCTATTTTCTTTGCGTTGTGTGCTTATTTCAATGAATCTATGGTTTGTATTGGAGGGTATAAGCTATAGCAAACTTGGAATACAGTAGATATAATGCAAAAATAAAATATGAATGGGTTTGTAACAGTACTTAGAGTAGTAATTTTCTTTGTTATACTAACGGATCTCACGAAGGTTTTGTTGAGTTTTGTGTGATTGAAGTTTTGAAGTTTTGGGTGAGATCACGATGGATGAAGGAATAAGGAGTAAGAAGAGACTAAGCTTGAGGATTCCCCATGGCATCAAAAGCTATTATCTAAAAGAGAAGCAAGCAACTAAGCTTGGGGATGCCCGAGTGGCATCCCCTCTTTCTTCTAACGACCATCGGTATTTTACTTGGAGGTATATTTTTATTCATCACATATCATGAGTTTTGCTTGGTGCGTATTCTATGATATGAGTCTTTGCTTGTTTTGCCTTTTATTTTAAGTCATCTATCCTTGCTGGAGACACCTATTTGAGAGAGCCAAAATTATGCTATGACTTGTTAGAATTGCTCTCTATGCTTCACTTAAATCTTTTTGAGCTATGTAATTGCTCTACTGCTTCACCTATATCTTTTTGAGCATGGTGTGCTTTAGTATTTTTGAAGAAATGCTCTCATGCTTCACATAGATTTATTTGAGAGTTAGTAAACTTTCTAAGAAATTCTCTCATGCTTCACTTAAATTATTTTGAGAGAAGAAAATTTTTATGCTCATGTTCTTCACTTAGATTTCTTTGAGCTATCAAAAGCAACATATGAAACTAGTCCCAAAGTGATAGATATTCAAGAGGGATATAATAAAAACTTTCATGAAGATCATTGGACAAAATAAACTTGATTCCTTGTAGTAGTTTTGCGATATGATGATATAATATGTGAGTCATGTTGATGAGTAATTATGCTTTAGTAAGAATATTGAAGTTAAGGTTTGTGATTCCATATGCAAGAACGAAAGTCAATAGTTATGCAATGAAATCATATCCTAGTTGTGGTGCATTATTCGGTGTTAGTTATGCTTAATGCTCACTTATGAGATTTTTCGTTTCTTGGTTGGATGCTTCTCAATCTTTTGCTAGCCTTCACTTGCACTAAGTATGATCACTACTTGTGCATCCAAAATCCTTAAACCAGTTTTGCCATATGAGTCCACTATACCTACCTATATGTGGTATTCTTTTGCCGTTCTAAGCAAATTTGTATGTGCCGTCTCTATTTTTCAAAATAAATTTCCTTTTTGTGTGCTCGTACTGCTCATGAAACGGTAGGGGGTGGCTGATATGTTTCCATGCTAGATGTGTTATTCTCAAGATGTGTGTTTATTTACTTGTCATTACAAGAGAGTACGGCAAAGGTATTAGGGATGCCTAGTCCCGAAATGAAAAATGAATTTACTTTATGTTGTCAAATAATAAATTCCTTGGAAAGTGTTGGTATGGACGACACCCGTGGATTCGGTTAGCCGTGGAATATAAAAGTATGGTGGAAAAAGGAATACACTTTATTTTTTTGTTTGGGAACCGCCTATGATATATCTAGAATGGAAAGTATTGGGAACTACTCGGTCTTTTACGTTGACAGGAAAAGCATGCCACCCAAAATGTTTTTATCTCTATCTTTTTTGCTTTGAGCTTTGGCACCTCTACAAATCCCTACATCCCTCTGCGAAGGGCCTTTCTTTTACTTTATGCAAATTTTATTTTTATTTGAGTCTCCATATTCTCTTATAAAGCACCAACTAAGGGGCACTATGGTCGTACTTGAGCATTGGGTGCAGCTAATATGTGAGTGTGTTTCATGAATGGATCAATGATTGAGCATAATGGGTTAGGAATAACTTGCTTTGGTGTTGATATTTTGACAGACATGGTTGCTTGTTGATATGCTTGAGTATTGAAATCTTCATGTCAAAACTAGACTATTGCTTTGAATCACATAAAAGTCCAAATGTCCATGCTACAAAGAAAAGAATATGTGATGAACATGTTAGGCAGCATTCCACATCAAAAATCCTGTTTTTATCATTTACCTACTCGAGGACGAACGACAATTAAGCTTGCGGATGCTGATACATCTCCAACGTATTTATAATTTTTTATTGCTCCATGTTGTTATATTATCATTCTTGGATGTTTACAATCATTTTATAGCAACTTTATATCATTTTTTGGGACTAACCTATTGGCATGGTGCCCAGTGCCAGTTGTTGTTTTTTTGCTTGTTTTTTACTTCGCGGAAAATCAATACCAAACGGAGTCCAAATGCAGCGAAACTTTTTGGAGAATTTTTCTGGGCCACAAGACACATGATGGGCCAAAGAAGTGCCAGAGGGGTGCCCTGAGGAGGCACAACCCACCTGGGCGCGCCTGGGGGCTCAGGCGTGCCCTGGTGGGTTGTGCCCACCTCGGTGGCCTCCTGCACCGCCTCTTTGCTCTATAAATACCCCAATATTCCAAAAACCCTAGGGGAGTCGACGAAACACAATTCCATCCACCACAAGTTCCAGAAACCATAGATCCAATCTAGACACCATCACAGAGGGGTTCATCATCCTCATTGGTGCCTCTACGATGATGCGTGAGTAGTTCATTGTAGACCTACGGGTCCGTAGTTAGTAGCTAGATGGCTTCCTCTCTCTCTTTTGATTCTCAATACAATGGTCTCTTGGAGATCTATTTGATGTAACTCTTTTTGCGATGTGTTTGTTGGGATCCGATGAACTTTGATTTTATGATCAGATCTATGTTTTTACCCATGGAAGTTATTTGAGTCTTTTGATCTCTTATATGCATGATTACTTATAGTCTCGTATTTCTTCTTCGAATCTTTGGTTTAGTTAGGCCGACTAGATCGATTTTTCTTGCCATGGGAGAGGTGCTTTGTGATGGGTTCGATCTTACGGTGCTCAATCCCAGTGACAGAAGGGGAAATGACACGTATGTATCGTTGCTATTAAGGATATCAAGATGGGGTATATTCTTGTATCGTTGCTATTAAGGATATCAAGATAGGATATATTCCTGTATGGGTGTATTCATGTATGCTTGATTCGAACTCTGAAGAACTCGCCCTAGATTTTACCTTCTCTGTGCGTGTGCACCTCGAGAACCTCTCCAAGTTGTGCTCCAATCTCTCTAACCACCGGCTCTGACATCATAATTGGTGTGGCATCTTATATGCATCCCTAGATAGGCGTGTGGGCTATCTCCACCTCACCTAGATTGGTGCTTCCATCCACCAAGGCCATCAGGAAGGCATCACCGCGATGGTTCCAAGAGTTGTTCCTAAGGATGAACCTGAGATCACCCTCGTGCTCGAACTCAAGGAGGAACCGGTTATTCTTGAGAAGTGTGTGATTTAGGCGTCCCCTCAACCCCCACTTGTTCTTCAGATCCTTGAACCCCCCCCCCCCCATGCTGAAGATTTGCACCAAGAAAAATAGCCAGACAACTATCCATCTCTTCCTCATGGCTGCCCTCTCCTTGGAGAGGTTCAATGTCATAATAGTTGGCGCTCGTCTCTCTAAAGTGACATGAAAGGCAGGTGCAGCCATGACCCTTCTTCTTGCATTCCTCGTACTCTCCATCGCTCCTTGCCCCTCAAGGGTGTGGTACCTGTCACCACCCCATGGGACGAGTCGCCCCGCAGCATAGGCCTTGAGCCCAGTCCTCCCTTGTTGGCTTGCTCCACCTTCGTGATCTCAGGCATGGGCGCCTTGTCCTTGTGAGGACTACGACCAGCCATTGCCACATGAGTTGCGCAGTACGGTGTAGGGTGGTGGGGAATGGGTGTAGCTAGGATCTCAACTGCTCGGTCCTTTAAACCTAGTAGATCCCTCTCTAAGGACGACAAAGCTCCTCTGAAATCAGGAAACTTCTAATTTGTTTCCCCCACTGGCCTCTTTGGACCAGCCAAATTCACAACTAATCCACCACCTTTATCAAGCGGATCAGTTAGGGAGGATGCGTCCCTTTGAAATCCCTTTAGCACATGATTGTCTTCCTTAAACATTATCCCAAATTCTTCTTCATTTGATTGACTTTGCCTCTGATATTTTTGAGGCCATCTCCCGTCTGGTTGATTCGATTGCCTCCGATAACCCGCTGATTTTTTTTATTGCCGCCCTCTTTTTCTCAACATACCTCTGCATTGCGGATCTTGTCTTGATCCATGCCTCCTGCATACCCAGAAAGTACGTGTTCTCCTAGATCCTCCAAGATTTCTCTTCCTTCGTCCTCTCAGTCTCACGATCAATGGATCCGGCTACTAGATCGGGGTGACGAATCTGGCAGACGATCGCCTCAGGATCGCCCCTACAAGGGATCCGCTAACTCTGCTCATTTCGTTCGTGCTGCATAGGGAAATGGTTTTAACGAAAGACAACTTGGCAAAATGTAGATGTGAGAGATGTAAGAAGTGTTGTTTTTGTGACACAGGCAATAATTCATCACCCATTTGCCATTCTCCTCTCGCACACCCATTGGACACCACCAATAGCTGTAATGAATATGTTCATGAATTGGTTGGTGGGGGTTCACCCCAAACTTGAAAGCTAAGATCCCAGTGGAAGTATGTGCTTAAGTGCGGACAATCTATAATTGCCAAAATAATTATAAATTAATAAGACGAAACCTTCAAGCTTTTAGTATGTCATTTCAAAACTAGGGGGCGTTTTGGCTCCCAGGAGCATCTGCTCCTACATGAACAGTAAATTCAGAAATAGCATTTAAAAATGATTTGTTTGTAGCGGTGTTCGTGTTAGTGTCGCAAGCATACTTGACAATTTTCATGTGAAACAGAGCAGCAGTGTTTGGCCGATGAAAAAAATAAATTTGGGTGTGACATTTGGGGTAACATTTGGTGTTTAATTTGTTTTTTTACACAAGCCAAAATGCTAACCTTTTTGCTTAAAAATTTGCAGATAGCACTTGGATATCACTATGAACACACATAAAAAAATTACCGGAGTCTTTTGACAATTCAAAAATCATTTCCGCGTGCAGGAGCACGTGCACCAGGAGCCAAATTGGATTTCCAGATCGATACGTGCTATTCCTTGTGGCGCGTCGAGGCATGCACCGGCGCCCATAGCTTTTCGGTGGAGCCAATAGGAGGCGATCGTACAAGCTACGTCCAACTGGTTCAGATAGTGACACAGTAATAGGATTGGTAAATCAGTTATGTAATTTGATTGTGTTGGTCCATCTATGCTCCTTGTATGCAAAAGCCAGATGTTTTCCCCGCTTCTGGGCTCTGGCGACGGACGAGTCCGACGAGGAGGACGGGACCTCTTCGCCGCGGTTGGCTGCTCCGATGGCATGCGTGTCCCTCAGTGACTTCGTTCGGGCGGCGGCGGAGTCCGGCGTTGTTCGGAGTGACCGTCGCCGTCTTTTTGCGCTGGGGGGTTGTGGATCTCGTGCTTTGGCGGTGCGGTGCTGGAGACCCCCGTCTCCCTCGACGGGGTGCCCGGGGGTGGTGCGCGTCTCCCCGCCGTCCCCTGCCCACGAGGCGGCCGTGGCGGTGGCTGAGGAGTGGCCGCTGCTCCCTCTCGTCCCCTCATCGGCGGCGTTGTCAGCGGCGGCGCGGGTGGCAGAAACGGCTGAGGCGCTAGGGCTGACGCCGCGGTGCGCGGAGCCGGTCGTGGGCCTGCTCGCGCCCATTGGGCCTGGGCCGGCCTCAAGCGGCTCTGGGGCCCAATCGTCATCTGGGTTGGTTTCCGTTGGGGCTGCGGGTGGCCAGGGGGCTGCTTCTGCTCATGGGCCAGGCTCGGCTGGGCCTGGTTCCCCGCGGCCCTCCCAGGATGGCGTCCATAAGCCCGGGTCGTGTCGCTATTTATGGCTGCGCAGGGGCGTGCGCGACCCCTCACTAGGGTTTCCTGCCCGTCCTAGTGAAGTGCGGCGATTCCGGCGCTTTGCCAGATCTCTCCTCCCCCATCCCCCTCCCCCTCCACTCACCCGCTCCTTTGCTGCGGTGGCAGCCATGGGCGACCGGCGCACGGAGAAGAGGCCGATGGATCCTCCGATCCCCGATGAAGAGAGGCGGCGGGAGAAGGCGCTGAGGGAGCAGGCGAAGCGTGGCCAGCATGCCAGGGCGGCGGGGCGTGAAGATGGGAGCGGTGGCTACGAGCAAGGTCAAGGTGGAGGCTACGGCCAGGGCTATGGGGGTAGCTATGGCCAGGGCTATGGCTCTGGATCCCATGGGCGCGAAGGGGATTGGGGTCCTCCTCCACCTTGGTGGGGTCAGCAGGAGCGCAAGAAGAAGCACAAGACTGGGTCGAAGCGGCATGAACTGGAGCGCAAGCCGATGGAGCATCCCCTCTGTGGTGGTGACCACGGGGACCCGCTGGCTAAGAAGCCGCGGGCGTCGGCTGCCCCGCTTGCTGTGGTGCTGACGGATGCGCCGCATGGGTCAGTGGGCGCACCCATCCCAGTTGAAGAAGAGGGAGGTGAATGCTTCAAGTGCGGACGTACAGGGCATTTCCAAGCCAAGTGTACCTTTCCCCCCCTCTGCGTGATCTGTAAGCAGGAAGGGCACGCCTCGGCCTTTTGTCCGACGCGGGGTAAGCATCTTCACCTTCAGATCATGGGTAGCGCGATTCCGGGGGAAGGATTCTTCTGCTTGGACTTTGAAGATGAAGATGAGACAGAGGGATATGATCTCCAGGCTGCTAATGGGGCCATTCTGTCAGCGGAGCCAGGGAGGCTGTCGCTGCGTGTGCTCAAGCAGGAGCTGAAGCATATGTTTGCGGGTGACTGGGATTGGAAGTTTCTCAAGTGGGGGATGATGATTTTGCGGTTATCTTTCCTTCTGCGGATCTGTTGCACATGGCTAAGTCTAGTGGTAAACTGTTTCTTTCTATCAATGATATTACGGTGCGGGTCCGTGATTTTGTCCAGGAGACCATTGTGCCTCTCTCCATGCCGGAGGTGTGGCTCCGCCTCCACGGTATCCCCAAGAAGCACCGGCGCGTTGATCGCCTGATGGAAGGAATGAAGATGTTGGGCAGGCCCATTGTGGTGGACGAGCTCTCCCTCATCCGGATGGGACCGGTGAGGATGAAGTTTGGATGCAAAGCTCCGGACAAGATGAATGGATACGTGCAAGTGTGGTTCAACCATGAGGGATTTGACATCAAGGTGGAGGTGGAAAGACTCCCGAAACGCTCGGGTGAGGGATCTGTGGCGTCTGGCTCTGACAAGGCCCCTCCTCGCCCTAGCGACAAGCAAGGCCAGCCGGGTCCGGGGACCGGAGGTGTGCCTGGGCTGCCACAGGGTTCGACCGTGGCTCAGGGAGGGCCGGTCACCGTAGTTGGCAGCCACCAGCAAGATGTGGAGATGGCTTGCCGCGATGAGGATAATGAGGACAGCATGCCGGACACGTCGATTGATACTGAGACTTGGGACAAGTTGGGGCTTACTTCCCTCGCGCTAGAGGAGGACAGAGAAGTGGTGGCGCCGGGCGCACTTGCGACGGCGGACACAGCTGGGAGCAGTCCGCCACCAGCGATTGCGTTGATGGGGGCTTTTGACCAATCTGGCTTGCAGGAGCGGGCTGGTGCTGGCCCCATGCTTTCGGGTGCCCCGGCATCCCCTAGTTTGCTGGGCTCTGACACAGGCGTGGTGCTCAATGAACCATCCACACACACCCCGCTGTCTAGCCATCGCAGTGCGGGGGACTCCGGGCGCGCTCCCAAGAAGACGGCGGGTCGCAAGCCCTCGGCCAACGCTGCGGTGCTCTCCCTTCCATCGTCAACTGCGCCAGCTTGCGTGGACCTTCAGGCGGTCCTGGGCTCCGCTGGCGTCTCGGCCAAGGCACGGCACTCTCGAGCTTCTCCAGTGGCCCAGCGTGCGCCAAGTGCTCGGGCCAAGGCCCAGTTGGGTGAGCTTTCTTCCATGGAGAATGCGCAGCTTCGTCTTGCGGAGAAGAATCTCGAAACCTCAGGTAATCCCCCACCCTCCTTTAAGATTCTAAATGCCTTTACGGACCCGGAACTTGTCTCGATCCTAGACGACAGCGGTTTTAAAGTAGGTGCGGAGAGCGGCGAGTTAGTATCGTTGATTCGTGCTCGCGAAGATGCCCAAGCGGCTTTGGCCTCAGCTGCCGTGTTGGCTAAGGCCAGGGAGGCCTCTGCCACGGCGCTGGTCGGCTCCGACCCTGATGGGTCTGCTGTGGTGGCGAGTGGGAGCGCTGACGCCAGGGAGGTGGAGGCTATCCCCTCGACAAGCCGTGCCCCGGCTAAAAAACGCGTGGCAAAACCGGTGACATCCAGGGGGGTGCGCCTTCGCAACCGTATTATTTAGATGCGCTACCTTTTTTGGAACATTCAGGGTTGCGGCCACGCTGGCCGTTGGACCCAGCTTAAAGAATACATTGCTAGGGAGCGCATTGACGTGGTTGCGCTCCAGGAAATGATTAAAGCTGATTTCACATATAGAGATTTGGCTGCCTACGATCCTCTCCATCGTTTTGTCTGGGGCTGGGTGCCGTCTGTAGGCCATTCTGGTTGTCTCCTTTTGGGATGTAACAGTGATGTATGTGATGTTGTAAGCTGGGATATGGGCGCGTTCTTCATTTCTGTCATGATTAAACACATGATCTCGCTTGCTACATGGGCAATTGTTTGCGTCTACGGCCCGGCTGACCACTCTAGGGCGGCTGATTTTTTGGGAGAAATCCAAAGCTTGGTTGGGGCTAAGCAAGGCGCCAACATCCCCATTGTCCTTGGGGGTGATTTTAACCTTATCCGTTCGGGAGCGGATAAGAATAACCCTAACATTGACTGGCCTAGAGTTAACTTGTTCAATAATACGATTGCATCATGCGCCCTGCGGGAGATTACTAGGACTGGTGCTAGATTCACGTGGACCAACAAGCAACTGTCACCGGTGCGCAGTGTTCTGGACTGGGTGTTTGTGTCATCCGACTGGGAAGTGTTATTCCCCATGTGTACGCTGGTTGCGGAAACGCGTATTGGGTCGGATCATGTGCCACTGATCCTAGCCTCGGGGGAGGACCGGATCAAGCACAGCCCCCGTTTCTTCTTTGAAACTGGGTGGTTTGAGATAGAGGGCTTCAGGCCCTTGCTCATGGCGCGCTGGGAGTGTGCCAGAGCGGCGGTCGGCTGCTCCAAAGGTCCTTTAGACACTTGGATTGCGGCGGCTGCGACCCTTCGGGGTTTCCTCCGTGGGTGGGGTGCAAACCACGGGAGCGAAGCGAAACGCGCTCGGGAAGCTATTATTGCTGAAATCAAAGCCCTCGACGAACAAGCTGACTCCAGACCCTTCCTGGAAGCCGAATGGGCCCACCGTTACGCTCTTCAGAACCAAGTGCTCGCCATTCTTAGGGAGGAGGAGGAACATTGGCGCCGTCGGGGCGGCGTCAAGTGGGTTACCAAGGGCGATGCGAATACGGGATATTTCCATGCCTATGCCAATGGTCGTAAACGGAAGTGCTCGATTTTGAGACTTCAATCTGATCAAGGGATTTTGGTTAGTCAGGCTGACATCGTGGCACATATCTATGACTTCTTTCTTAATCTGTTGGGAACAGATGAGGAAAAGTGCCTCCAGCTCCGGGCAGACTTCTGGGGGGAAGAGGGCCGCGTGTCTCAAGTCGAAAATGACCTCTTGGCTTTGACTTTCTCCACGGAGGAGATCGACAAAGCCGTGGGTGCAATGAAGATTGACACGGCGCCTGGTCCGGACGGTTGGCCGGTCGCGTTTTTTCGATGCTTCTGGCCGATGTTTAAAGACCTTTTTTGCGGGATTATCAATGGTTCTGCGCTAGGTACGGTAGATGTTTCGCGCCTTAACTATGGTGTGATTAGCCTTATTCCCAAAGTCAAAGGGGCCGACACTATCAAGCAGTACCGTCCTATCACTCTCATTAACGTACCTTTCAAGATTTGCTCAAAGGCGTATGTGACCAGACTTGCTCCGGTCGCGCAGCGCGTTATAAACCATAGTCAGTATGGCTTTCTCAAAGGCCGCAACATTCTCGAAGGGCCGATAGTGTTGCAGGAGACTATCCATGAGCTTAAATGCACCGGGCAACAGGCCGTGCTCCTAAAGCTTGACTTTGAGAAAGCATATGATCGCGTGAACTGGGAGTTCATCCGCGAGGTGTTGACTCGGAAGGGATTCGAGTCAGGCTTTGTCCACCGCATCATGCATTTGGTCTCGGGTGGCCAGACCGCGGTGTCGATCAACGGAGAGGTTGGGAACTTCTTCCGCAACAAAAGAGGTCTCAGGCAAGGGGATCCCTCCTCGCCCCTGATTTTCAACTTTGTTGTGGACGCCTTATCAGCCATGATCCATAAGGCTAAGGACGACGGTCACATACGCGGAGTGGTCTCTCACCTCATTCTGGGTGGTCTCACCCACCTCCAATATGCGGAAGACACCTTGCTGCTCTTTGAGCCTGACGATCATAGCGTAGCTTCGGTCAAACTTATTCTCCTCGCTTTCGAAATCATCTCTGGTCTTAAGATCAATTTCCTTAAGAGCGAGGTAATAGCCATTGGGATGGATCCTCAACTCGCTTCTCATGTAGCCAATTTACTTAATTGTAAGCTAGGGAGCTTTCCAATTAAGTATTTGGGCCTGCCTATCTCAGATAAACACATCTCCATTCTGGACTGGGAACCCTTGTATGGCAAGGTGGCAAATAGAGTTAGCCCCTGGCGTGGTCGTTTCCTCTCCTCGGCGCCCAGATTAATTCTAACTAACTCTAGCCTGTCTTCCCTTCCTCTATTCACGATGGGCATGTTTTTGCTGGCTGATGGGATTCATGCCAGGCTTGATACGCCCCGATCCATGTTCTTTTGGGAAGGAACGGGGATCAAAAAGAAGTACCACCTAATCAAATGGGCCGCGCTCTGTCGCCCTAAGAAATTTGGACGTCTTGGGATTCTTAATTCGAAGCTAATGAATGTCGCTCTCTTAACCAAGTGGATTTGGAAACTCTGCCAAAACGAGCAAGGGCTCTGGGTGGATATTCTTCGCGCCAAATACTTCCCAGATGGGAATTTCCTTACCTCCAAAGCTAAGGGATCAACTTTTTGGAATGGGATCCAGAAAGTTATGCCGGCATTCACCTTAGGAGCCAAGTTTTGTGTCAACAATGGGTCCTCAACACGGTTTTGGTTGGACCACTGGTTTGGCTCGGAACCCTTGTGGAAAAGCCATTCCTTAGCATATCGGCTTGCTACTAACGTGGATATCCTAGTGGCAGATGCGCTGCGTACCAATCCGCATGCGGTCTCTTTCAAAAGACCCCTGCTTGATAACGAACGAGCCTGTTGGGACGGGCTTGTAGCTGATTTGGTGGGAGTGAACCTTTGTCCTGAGGCCGACTCGGTCTCCTGGGCTCTCTCGCGCTCGGGGAAGTTTTCTGTCCAATCCTTGTACAACAAACTGACCGAGGGACCGACCCTGGACATAGTTAGGGGGCTATGGAATGCTGCCATTCCCTTAAAAATCAAAATCTTCGTGTGGCAGATGTTTCGCGATCGCCTCCCCTCCTCCAATATTATCGCTCGTAGGAATGGGCCCTCTGACGGCTCTTGCGTGCTATGTGGCCAACATGAAGATGCCAACCACATATTTTTTAACTGTCACCTTGCTCGCTTTGCTTGGAGTGCGGTTAGGGAGGCGTTCGGGCAGACCTGGGATCCCCGCTCTACCTCGGACCTGCACGCTTTTCTAGCTGCTTTTAGGGGTGGTTTTAGCCGGGTCTTATGGCGCTGCGTGGGAGCCTTGCTGTGGTCCATTTGGACCACCCGCAATAAGATGACTATCGAGCACAAATTTCCTTCTCACCCGGCTGACATTATTTTCAAATGCCACTTATTTCTTCAGACATGGACGCCGTTGGGGAAACGGTGTGATGCGGATCGGATGTCGGAGGCGATGGAGCGGATTCGGACGATCCAGATTGATGCCCGCCACTAGCCTGCCGTAGGCTCTGATCTTTTGGACCGGCACATTGCTCTATGTTGCTTATCTCCTCTTGCAGGCTTCGGCCGGTAGCATGTATCGTACCTTGGCTACGGCCGTTTTATCTTTGTTGTTATGTGTTGAACCTGTTGAATGTTGCCTTATGTGGGCTTTATTAATTTAAAGCCGGACGCCTCCGGCGTTTTCGTTCTAAAAAAAAAACCTTGTCTCACACTCCGAAAAAGATCGAGGCAGCATTATTACTACGCCACTCGGCAACGCAGCTTCCTCTTAATCTTTTCTGGCATGAAAAATGGCGCCATTCCCACGACGATCATTCCCTGACATTTCTTTGCACAAAAATTAAACGTGGCACCATGAAAAAGAATCTAGCAAGGCTTATTTCATGCGTGCATGTTAATTACCCCAACCCAACAAGGTATCGATAAACTCAGCCGCATATTAGCACATGACGGCTAGAGCTAAACTCAGCCACGCGATATTAGTTAATTGATTATCAGCTATCCTGGCTTCTTGTTTACTTTCGTCACGCGTCTCTTTCACATGGTTAGTTAGCAACATTCCACCTGTGGATCTAAGGGAAGGAGAAAAATAGCATTGTGTCGTGTGGAAGGAACAGGTTTAGTGCGTCAGAGAACGAGGGTCGAAGGTTCTAGACTTCTACTGGTTCTGTGTCCCATGCAGTCATCCATGATTGGTCACCTTTGCTTCAAACAAAAGACTAGAGTAGTTATTTGTACGAACTGGCCTGCTGTTCAAATCACGCCACATCCCAAGTGCATAGGCAGGCCACAGTAGCAAAATGCTTGCCACATGGATTAATCTAGTCTCAACATATATATAGGTTATATGTGTGATCCCGCTTGATTCACAAAACTTGGAAAAGTTACATGTTTCGGATTTCGAAAAGAACTGAGAAAGAATTCATGAATATGGAGACGTGTATATAAATTCTGGTACGAGAAAATAACTATTGGTGAGCGGTGAAAAAAACTTAGGGCGCTCCAACGCCGTTTGGATCGCCGTGTCCCGATGATTTTTGCCATCCAACGCGGTGCCTAATACCCGGACGAGTCCGTGCATCCAAATTCCTGCAACCGGATGCAAAGTTGTAAGAGGTTTGTGGGAGTCCGGACATCCGTCACGTGGGACTCCGACACCCTGACCCATCCAAAACCCATCCGGAGTCCGCATCTTCTCACTCCGTCCATCCCCTTGCTTTGTATATGCTCCCTCACAGGCCGACCACACCGCTGTCCCACCCGGCTGCCCGCCCAAGCCTTGTCGGACCTCCGCCGCTCCACCCGGGCATCAATCCCGATTTTCCTACACCGTTGTTTCCCCCTCGTTCAGCCGTCACCCAGGTACCCTCCGCACCTGCAGCTGTCGTTCATGGCGGACACCATGATTAGCAAGTGTTTGTCCAAATGTCATAGCCAAATTGTTGATGAATTTTTCCTTACTTTGTAGCAAACAAGATGGATTCAGACTACAAGTACTTCTACAACAACATCATGGATTCGTCCTCTTAAGATGAGGAGCATGAATATTTTGGATGAAATGACAATGGTCCAAACGTTCCTAGCAGATATGGAGAATGCGGATAAGAATATCCTGAATTTTAAGGGATCAATCAAGGGACATCGAGTGTGAAATAGAAAGAGAGTATGGATTGGGCATTTGTCGAGTGCGAATGAGCATGTCCTGAAAGGCAGTAGGACACCCGACACCTCTAGCCCCTGCTCTTCCGGGGTGGCGCTAGGTGTTCATGCCCGCATCATCGAGCATGCGGCCGCGGCTGCCTGAGTGGAGGCGCGGGCCGCTTGCCGCGCAAGGCAGAGGGCGGTGCAAGCCGCCTCTAGCTGGTTCGGTTGTGGGTCATCCAGATCCGCGCTGGAGTCGCTTCCGCTCATCATTGCCGACGAGTTCCTCCATGACGTCATCCACCGGTCCTTCACCTTAGTGGAATCAAACGATCGTCGCTGTCGTTGCAAAAATGCTACGACGCTCCAAATCGGCATCAAGGAGTCTGAGCGCCTCGCAAAGCAGAAGGCAAACACCATAAAGAAAGATGAACGGCTCGTGAGGGGACAGGCCTACGTCAGCCCACGTCTTGCCAAGATCCACTCCTCCTGCTCAGATAGCGGAACAACCACTGGCGACGGCGATGACGCCCATCCGGCCGCCAACGCCTACACCAAAAACTACAATTGTCGCTTCGGAGACACCAAGGGGAAGCGGACGGCAAGGAAGTAGGAAGTCCGGCGGCCTCCTCCTCGACAATCTATCTATCTTGTTTATATATATTTTAGGCTTATCATATCTTGGTGATGATGAATATTTTGTGTCCAGTCATATCTATGTGATGATGAAACTTGCTACCCCTACATATGTTTGCTATTGCTATGTTCAAACTATGTCTACGTAAATATTGACCACGTTGCACGGGCATGACGGATTTGAGAGGGACGACCGTGGATGCGGAGAAATGAGAGGTGATCGGTCGATGTCCGCGCATCTGCGGAGACACAGGGGGCACATTTGCAAGCTGCGGTTCTAGATGCTCTTAGACGGCTCATTTCCCGCATCTCTCAATTGTTAAGCCGTACATACAACATACGCACGTACAATACGTGCGCTGGGATGAAAGCAGAATTGGCCCCAAGAGAAGACCAAGTTTGCACAATTATAATTAAGCTGCCGGAGCCGTATGCGTGACGACGATACATTCTGAAGTGTCAAATATGCTTTGCCGCGTACATCTCTTTCACAAGACTAGGTACGAAACATTCCAAAGGTCCATACGTTTACCTATGCCTACACACGTACTCGTCCTAGAGTTCCAACGGGCGTTTTTCATGCATACATTCGATCCACGATTTTTTTTTTTGGTTCGAATGGAAAATCGACTGTACTTATTATTAATTAGCAAATATGTTTGTGCGTTGGAACGGAAGAAAACCTATTAAATTATGCAAGCGTGATAGATATAAAAGAAGTCTGAATCAAATGTCAGGATGGGATAAGGACTTTTAAAATTTCATTTCAAAAAGCACGTCTGAGTGATGTCATGACGAGATAAGGGACTTTTAAAAAGTCATTTCAAAAACAAAAAATTGATGGTCTCATTACGACTTGATTTCCTAAAGCATCACAACGAAAAAAATGACGCTGAGCAGACTGCATTGATGGACCCTGCCTGAGCTAGACTGATGAATGAGTGTCTCGCCTTGACCTAGCATAGATGGGTTTATCATAATCAGTAATGTGGCACCAAAATAAATGTAGCTGTGTATAGAGGCAAAGTAGAAATTTAATTATTTTTATATAGCTTACAAAAACCCCATAAAAAGTTGCGTCAATTTTGGGGGGCTCAGCGTTGTAGACATGGAAACCTTTTTTTAACCCAAAGTGAGGGACTAAATAAAATCATAAAACAACCTCTACAGATCCCCTAATAAAACATATACGTAAGCAACGGTTCGTTGTGTTGATTCTTTACGGACCTGTTTTAATTTTTGTGAACATATTCTAAAATTTCTTGGACATTGTTTAAGATTTCCAAATATCTTTTGAATACTAAATCTTTTTTAAAAAATCATGAACATTTATTTGAAACCGTGATATTTTTTTATAATATGTGAACAATTTTTTGAAATCATGATCATTTTCTGATTTTCTGAATGTTTTTTGAATTGTCAAACAGTTTATGATTTCCCAATACTTAAAAAAAACTCACAACTTTTTAAAATTTGGTTCTTCTGAAAATCACGAATTAATTTAAATAAAAAAACTAAAATAGAAATGATAACATAAAAGGCAAAAAGGGAAATAGAAAACAGAAGCGCTGTACCATGCAAATGGGCCGGCCAATTAAGGTGTGCGGGAGGAGTAGGCGCGCTTGCGAGAGAAAAAAGAAGAGAGAAAGGATATCGTTATGCTCACTATTTATGGAACTGTTTTAATTATTGTGAACATATTCTAAACTTTCATGTAATTTTTATAATTCCTGAATATGTTTTCAATACTGGATATTTTTTAAAAAAAAAATCACGAACATTTATTTGAAACCGTGTTTTTAGAATATGTGAACCTATTTTTGAAATCATGATCATTTTATGATTGTTCGGTTTTTTTAATTCAAAATCAGTATATGATTTTTCAATATTTTAAAAAATCACAACTTTTAAAATTTTATTATTTTGGAAATCACAAATTAATTTAAAGAAGAAAAAACTAAAACATAAATGAGAAAGTAAAAAGAAAAAAGAAAATTTGAAATAGAAAACAGGGCGCTACGACCTACAAATGGGCTGGGCCATTACCACGTGCGTGAGGAGCAGGTGCGCTTGCGAGATCAAAAATGGAGAGAAAAGGGCAGGGAACCGCGGATCAAACCCTAGTCTCCCACAATGAGGGCGGAGGTTATAGCCACTGCGCTGCTCAAGTGCTCACATCTTTAAGTGCAACAGTTATATAAGAACTATGGAGCCCGGGCATGATTTCAAGAAAAAAATGAATTTATGAGTGGCATAGTGAGTAATTTATGACAACTTTGAGGGCAATTATGGCGACGTACGACCAGAAGCGATAGCCTCTTTGTTATTAGGAAAAGATTTATTTGTTTTATCTAAGAAAGATAAAGTTATACACATGTAGGTAAACGAAGGGCTATGCGGTACAATCTTCCACGTGGTAGTGCCGATGGCCATTGAAACGTGGCAGTTAGCTAGAGAGGCATAATGTGTTTATTTGTTTGTTCGAATGCCTTAGATGTGGAAGTATAAAGTATTTGAGAATATTAAAAATCTAATGTCAGGTTTTTAAGCATGACAAATCAAATATTTTATTAGGCAAATTATGTTGTCGCAGTATGGCAGTGAGCTTGACAAATTCTAGCAGAAAACTGAACATGGCAAGGATTTATCTCCTTCCATAGCATTGCTAAACCACTCCTCTTTCCATCACAAACTTCGAGCCCCATGTTACTCATGCCCAGTATCCATTTTAATTTTTCCATCTTTCTTTCATTCATTTTTGTTTAGTTGAGGCATAGTCTTGCAGCCCTATGTACTTGTAGAGATGTCTAATTCACATTCTTGACCTGTATGGGTTAGGCGCCATAATATGCCACCCTAACATCGCTCGTCTTGTTAGCATGTGAGAAAATGCAGTTTGAATTCTCTCAAGTTGAGACGAAAATGCGATGTGGGTTAAATATTACTGACTTCTATTTGCACTGTCGTGTTTTTTACAGTATTCGTATATGTAAACAAACTATTTTTCCTGTGTTTTTAGTGGAGTAAATTCTAGTTGCCTGGTTTGTGGAGCACACCAGTACATCTGGTAATACTTCAACGCACTTCAAAACGCTTTTGTGGGTGATCCTCTCAAGTTCATCAGTTCACTTTATACACAAGGCCTGTATTTATTAAACAAACAATATGATATTTGTAAAACATATGTTTTCACTATTAGTGCACCCGTCAAGGAAGATGAGAAGATCCCAAGAACGCAAACAACAAGTGCAACATTTTCATTTTACTCTTTCTGCAGCAAACAAGTCGGCCTACAATGGATGTTTACATTTGTTTGCAACATAATAAAATGATAAATTGAAAGCTCTCGTGTTGGAATTGCGCTATCCTCCGTATCTTCACACGTTGGCCCCCTATTGGATTTGAGGGCTTCATTCAAGCTTGTTTTGGTTGCGGCACAGTTGACAATCTAAGCCTTAAACAGATTGAAAACACCAGCATATTGTGAATATCCATCAGACAAGTGGAGACACGACCATGCAAAATAATGTTCCCGCAGTTCATAAATACTCCCTCCTTTCCCTAATATAAGACATTTTAGTTTCTTCTTGATTCATATGTTTCTAGATACATTTTGGTATGTATGTTCACTCATTTTAGTATGTAGGTAGTCAATATAGAAATAGCTAAAAGGTCTTGTATTAGTGAACGGAGGGAGTACATGATACCCTTTGGACATGGCAAAGTCTCCAACATAAAACAAGTTATGGACTAGAGTAAAGTTTCTAACATATTACTTTGACCATTATTACTTTTCAATGAATATGTTAGCAATACATTTAAAAATCATAAGATGGAAACAGTTTTCATGACAAATCATAATACATCATATGTTCGTAAAGTCAAAGCTAGAGAAGTTTGACTGCACGCTTTCTAGGACGTCATCTATTTCTAAATAATATAGGCAGTAGTAGGTAGGACACGAGTACCTGAGGGGCTTTCTTTGGACAGCACGAGTAGCGCCAACTGACGGGCCAACAAGCTCAAGTGGCTTTTTTAAAAGAAAAACAAAATCAAAATACAAATACAAATACAAACAAATAATAGTGGAAGAAGCTAAATAACAACATGCATTTAGAGATAAGAGCTAATGAATACAGACAAGGCCGCAAAGGACAAGAGGAGGCATCACATAGTTCTACCGTATTAATGATGTTGAGCAAATTATTACAACTAAATGCAGTGTAACCCAGTCCATCATATAGTGCTAGTTAGCATTTGTTTTAATATAATGAGGTGATGCAAACCAATCTGCTATTATCAGTAGCATGATGAGTTCTGTTAAGGAATAAATAGATAAATAGCACATGGAACATCCTAGGATACAGTAGCAGATTGTGCTAAAATAGACAAAACATTGGGAGTTTCCTCTATTACTTCTCTTACAGTGTTCTTTATCATACCAATTGAATCCCAATTCATATCAACTTTGAAAGATCGTGGATGTCGCCTAGAGGGGGGTGAATAGGCGTTTTAAAATAATTATGGTTTAGGCTTGAACAAATGCGGAATAAACCTAGCGGTTAATTTGCCAAGCACAAAACCTAAAACAAGTAGGCTCACCTATGTGCACCAACAACTTATGCTAAGAAAGATAAGCAACTATGTGATAGCAAGATATATGACAAGAAACAATATGGCTATCACAAAGTGAAGTGCATAAGTAAAGGACTCGGGTAAGAGATAACCGAGGCACGAGGAGACGACGATGTATCCCGAAGTTCACACCCTTGCGGATGCTAATCTCCATTTTGAGCGGTGTGGAGGCACAATGCTCCCCAAGAAGCCACTAGGGCCACCGTAATCTCCTCACGCTCTCGCACAATGCAAGATGTCGTGATTCCACTAAGGGACCCTTGAGGGCGGTCACCGAACCCGTACAAATGGCAACCCTTGGGGGCGGTCACCGAACCCGTACACTTTGGCAACCCTTGGGGGCGGTCACCGGTACCCGTCAAATTGCTCGGGGCAATCTCCACAACCTAATTGGAGACCCCGACGCTTGCCCGGAGCTTTGCACCATAATGATTGAGATCCGAACACCAACAACCATCTAGGGCGCCAAGGCACCCAAGAGGAACAAGCTCTAGGGTGCCCAAACACCCAAGAGTAATAAGCTTCTCAAACTTCACTTCCACGTAGCACCGTGGAGAACTCAAATCGATGCACCAAATGCAATGGCAAGGGCACACGGAGTGCCCAAGTCATTCTCTCTCAAATCCCATCGAAGCAACTAATGCTAGGGAGGAAATTGAGAGGAAGAACAAGAAGGAGAACACCAAGAACTCCAAGATCTAGATCCACGGGGTTCCCCTCACATAGAGGAGAAAGTGATTGGAGGAAATATGGATCTAGATCTCCTCTCTCTTTTCCCTCAAAAACTAGCAAGAATCCATGGAGGGATTGAGAGTTAGCAAGCTCGAAGAAGGTCAACAATGGGGGAAGAACACGAGCTCGAAGGATAAGGTTCAAAGGGGAAGAAGACCCCCTTTTATAGGAGGGGGAAAATCCAACCGTTAAGTGCTCAGCCTGCACACGAGCGGTACTACCGCTCCACGAGAGGTACTACCACTCAGGTGGAAGAAACAGGGAAAAGGAGCAACAAAACATGAACCTTGGGGTGGTAGTACCGCAGGAGACAGCGGTACTACCGCTCACTTCGGCGGTACTGCCGCGCAGAACGAAGGGTAAAGGGGAAGAGGGAACCGGGCGGTACTACCGCGGAGGAAGGGCGGCATTGCCGCTAAGGAGCGGTACTGCCGCACTACTGCCGCGGCGAGGTACCGCATAATCCGACACAGAAAAAGACCCCTCGAATCGACGCGGTAGGGACCTAGTAAGCCAACGGTAGTACTGCTGCGGAGTCACCGCCGATACTACCGCTGCGGAGCGGTACTGCCGCTTGTGACTCCTCAGCGGTACTACCGCTGGGTATCACGGTACTACCGCTGGGACCCTGACAAAACCACACTCAAGAAAACCAGAACTGCCATAACTTCTGCATATGAGCTCCGAATTGAGCAAACTCAAACTTGTTGGAAACAAGACGACGAGTAGCATCAAAACAGTATGCCTAACAAAAAGAGGAGTGAAACCTCCAACTGAGAAGAACCGGCAAAACCTCCAACATCGGAAACATCATAGAAGATGCAAGCGAACTCCGTTTTCGATGAACTCAAGCTTGTCAACAAGATGACCGTACGCTCTAAGACTCACAAAGAGAACCAAACAAGAACCAAGAAAGATGATGCAAGGATGAAATGGTTTGAGCTCTCAACGAACGATATGATCAAGCTACTCATCGAGAGCCCCCCTTGATAGTACGGCAATCGATCCTATAACCCAGTCTCCCAACTACCATCATGAGACCGGTAAAATAGAAAACCTATCAAGGGCAAACCTTTGCCTTGTACATGGTCCACTTGAGCTAGATGATGACGATCTTGACTTCCTCAAGTTGGACCACCTTTCTTGATTGTGTTGGCTCGATGAAGACTAGTTGATTGCTCCCCCATACTCCACTATGGGTGAGCCTTTCTTCCGCACATCTTCACAAGTCCATTGTCACCACAATGGACGGCAAGCTTCAAGCATTTGATCTCTTCGTGATGCTCCACTTGAACTTGCACACCGCAACCTTTCTTGATTGTGTTGAGTCGATGAAGACTAGTTGATTGCTCCCCCATACTCTACTATGGGTGAGCTACTCTTCCGCACATCTTCACAGGTCCATTGTCACCACAAAGGACAGCAAGCTTCAAGCATTTGATCTCTTCGTGGTGCTCCACTTGAACTTGCACACCGCAACGTAACCCCACAAAGAACCCTCACGAAGACCATGGGTTAGTACACAAAGCGTAATTGACAATGCTTACCATACCATGGGATCACTTGATCCCTTTCGGTACATCTTCTACGCTTTGTGGGTTGATCAACTTGATTCACTCTTTAACTTAGTCTTGATCAACCTCTCACAAGACCAATCTTTAGGTAATTCCTTGAATAGCACCTTGGTCGACACAAACTCTCCTTGAAACCAACACATGTACTCCAAGAAAAGCATATGGACAAAACCTTCAAATATAACTCAAGGCAACCGTTAGTCCATAGAGATTGTCATCAATTACCAAAACCAAACATGGGGGCACCGCATGTTCTTTCAAACTTGTCAAAACACTTGAACATATGCATCTGGCTCTTGTGAACAATTTGGCAGAATGTGTAAGGATATTGTAAAGCCATCCATTACTACATAAAAAAGAACTAGATAACTGCAGCAGCAAAAGTGTGTTGTGGTTGTAAACTAGCAAGGGGTTCTTTATGAATACCAAAATATGTATTTATGCATGAAAAGGGACCATAAGTTTATCTGTTGTCCAAATTTAAGAGGAAAAATGAATAGTATCCAGTGCAAGGGTACAACTCGCAAGGAAGGACCAAAAAAGAGTACCAGTACTCAAGGCCAAACAGAGTACTAATATACCTATGAAAATTTTAGAAGAAAACATACCTCCAGCTCTTCCTCAGCCTTGCGCTTCAGATGATTATTACCATGGGAACTTAAATTGCCTGTTTGGCCCGGGGTCCTTCCAGAACATCCTTCCAAAGATGATACATGAACAGGAATCACATGCTTATTGTCAGGCTTAGCTTGATACGATACCAACTCATCAACCACAGCTGGATATAAATTCACGGGGTTATTTGCAGGAATTCCCTCTGTTGGGGATATGACTATCAGGTATGACCCGCCCAGGAGGGGACGGGTCAACCACAATGGTGGTTCATCAATGAAGCCCAAGAGTATACCAGATGGCAGTTCATAGATAGGCCGGTAAGAGGCCCAAGCCCGGAGACGGCTTAAAGCCCGTAAGTGTAAACCGCCATGTATGAGTAGACTTGTAATATAAGGCATGCAAGATACGTCACCGAGCCGGACACGTTGTATGAGCCGGTCGGGACTCTGTAGGCCGTAGGGCGTCAACCCGTGTATATAGGGGGACGACCCGGCAGCAGCTTAGGGCAAGAAACATCAAATCGAGGGCCAGGCAAAGCGTGTTTGCTCCCTGGTAATAGAAACCCTAGCAATCCACCTCAACTAGAGTAGGCCTTTACCTTCGCCGCAAGGGGCCGAACCAGTATAAACTCTTCGTGTCCTTTGTCCCGTTTAACCCCTTTAAGCTAACCTCGTCGCAATGTCTCCACAACTAAGTCCTTCCATGAGGACGTCTGCCGTGACAGTTCCACGACAGTTGGCCCCACCGTGGGGCCAGCGCATGATACGTCTCCAACGTATCTATCTATAATTTTTTATTGTTTCATGCTATTATATTATCAACCTTGGATGTTTTATATGCATTTATATGCTATCTTATATGATTTTTGGGACTGACCTATTAACCTAGAGCCCAGTGCCAGTTTCTGTTTTTTCCTTGTTTTAGAGTATCGCAGAAAAGGAAAATCAAACGGAGTCCAATTGACCTGAAACTTCATGGAACTTATTTTTGGACCAGAAGAAGCCCACGGAGTATCGGAGATGGACCAAGAGAGTCTCGGGCTACCCACGAGCGTGGGGGGCGCTCCCACCCCCCTGGGCGCGCCCCCCTGCCTCGTGGACAGCCCGGAGATCCACCGGCGTACTTCTTCCTCCTATATATGCCCATATACCCTAAAAACTTCAGGGAGCATAATAGATCAGGAGTTCTGCCGCCAAAAGCCTCCGTAGCCACCAAAAACCAATCTAGACCCGTTCCGGCACCCTGCCGGAGGGGGGAATCCCTCTCCGGTGGCCATCTTCATCATCCCGGCGCTCTCCATGACAAGGAGGGAGTAGTTCTCCCTCGGGGCTGAGGGTATGTACCAGTAGCTATGTGTTTGATCTCTCTCTCTCTCTCGTGTTCTTGAGGTGATACGATCTTGATGTATCGCGAGCTTTGCTATTATAGTTGGATCTTATGATGTTTCTCCCCCTCTACTCTCTTGTGACGAATTGAGTTTTCCCTTTGAAGTTATCTTATCGGATTGAGTCTTTAAGGATTTGAGAACACTTGATGTATGTCTTGCGTCGGATACCCATTGTGACAATGGGGTATTCTATTGATCCACTTGATGTATGTTTTGGTGATCAACTTGCGGGTTCCGCCCATCAACCTATGCATAGGGGTTGGCACACGTTTTCGTCTTGACTCTCCGTTAGAATCTTTGGGGCACTCTTTGAAGTACTTTGTGTTGGTTTGAATAGATGAATCTGAGATTGTGTGATGCATATCGTATAATCATACCCACGGATACTTGAGGTGACATTGGAGTGTCTAGGTGACATTAGGGTTTTGGTTGATTTGTGTCTTAAGGTGTTATTCTAGTACGCACTCTATGATAGATTGAACGGAAAGAATAGCTTCATGTTATTTTAGAACGGACTCTTGAATAGATCGATCAGAAAGGATAACTTTGAGGTGGTTCGTACCCTACCATAATCTCTTCGTTTGTTCTCCGCTATTAGTAACTTTGGAGTGACTCTTTGTTGCATTTTGAGGGATATTTATATGATACAATTATGTTATTATTGTTGAGAGAACTTGCACTAGTGAAAGTATGAACCCTAGGCCTTGTTTCAACGCGTTGCAATACCGTTTACGCTCACTTTTATCATTAGTTACCTTGCTGTTTTTATATTTTCAGATTACAAAAACCATTATCTACTATCCATATTGCACTTGTATCACCATCTCTTCGCCGAACTAGTGCACCTATACAATTTACTATTGTATTGGGTGTATTGGGGACACAAAAGACTCTTTGTTATTTGGTTGCAGGGTTGCTTGAGCGAGACCATCTTCATCCTACGCCTCCCACGAATTAATAAACCTTAGGTCATCCACTTGAGGGAAATTTGCTACTATCCTACAAACCTCTGCACTTGGAGGCCCAACAACGTCTACAAGAAGAAGGTTGTGTAGTAGACATCAAGCTCTTTTCTGGCGCCATTGCTGGGGAGGTTAGCGCTTGAAGGTATATCTTTAGATCTTGCAATCGAATCTTTTTGTTTCTTGTTTTAGCACTAGTATAGTTTATAAAAGAAAACTACAAAAAAATATGGAATTGAGTTTGCCTCATATGCTTCATCTTTTTAATATATTTCGTGAGTATGATGGAAAGGAAAATTGTGTCAAAGTGTTAGAAGAAGAATGCATTAAAATGTTTGTCATTAAATCCTTGAATGATGAGCATGATTGAAATGTTATTAGTATGAGCTCTTTGAATATCCATAGTACTAATGATGATTGCACTAGTCATGATGAGAATGTCTCTTATAAGCATGTCGATTTCTGTGGAGTGCATAGAGTTTGCAAGTACACACAAATTAGGGAAGATAGATTTTGTAAGAGGCATAAG
Source organism: Triticum aestivum (assembly GCF_018294505.1). Taxonomy (NCBI): domain Eukaryota; kingdom Viridiplantae; phylum Streptophyta; class Magnoliopsida; order Poales; family Poaceae; genus Triticum; species Triticum aestivum. Next base: position 121,347,578 of record NC_057806.1, read on the forward strand.
TACTTAGAAACTAAATGGTTGCAAGAAAGGCTAGATGTTTGTGCTGAAAATTTAAATTTTCTTAGCCATACTTGTGAACTTTGCAATGAACGTGGTCATTTAACCATCCGATGCAAATTGTTTCATGATCTAATCATTTCCAAAAATTGTGATGACTTGATTTCCCTTGCACATCATAATGAACTTAGTTTGCTTATGGGTTATGAAGAAATGAAACGTATAACTAACTGTCTTCCAGTATTTGCCCGTGATAAACTTCTTGATGTTGATCTAGGGGAATTTTATATGTATTGTGTGGTGAATTGTATTGAAAATCCTTATATTGCCAATTACATAAAGAAAACAAAACAAATATAAGATGAAGAGAATACTAATGAAAGGGAAGAGACTTCCCAATATCCTCCTATTATTTCTTATGATGAATCAGGTAACGAGGAGGAGCCTTCTATTCAACCAATCTCATTAATAACGAGCTCCAAAAAGAGGGTTGAACCCACACATGATGTGAAGAAGAAAAAGAAAATATGGAGAAGCAAAGGTAAAAAGGTATCCCTCCCAAATGATGTTGCTCCTATTACTCATTGTGATGATGATAATTGCTATACTATCAGTGCTATCCACACTATTAATGATGAGAGTGATTATGCTTATGATATGAAAATGCCCAAGCTTGGGGATGCTATGTTTGATGAGAATGACATGTTTGAGAATATATTTGCTGCAATTAATGTTTGTCCCAAGCTTGGGGATGCTATGTTTAATGAAGATGATATTTTTAGTCTCCCAAGTTTTGATATGCAAATTTATAATGATGATAGCATGCCTCCTAGTTATGATGATTATATTGATGAAAGTGGGTTTGGAAGAGTGTCAACTTTAGGAAGTAATGATCCCACTATTTTGGAGGATGTTGAATCTTATTATGATAATTATGAAAGTGGATTTGGAGAGGTCATGACTTTATTTAGTGATGATTCCACTATCTTGGAAGAGGTTTCAATCGATTGCGATGAGAACAAAGTTGCTACTTATGATAATTATTGTGATGATACACATGCTATAAAAAATAGTGATGATTATATTTATAAAACTTGTCATGATTATGATTGCCCTTTTTCTAACATTACTCTTTTAATGTGGAAACAATTTATAGTATTCGAGTCTCTTATGATACTCCCACTATTCCGATTGAGAAGAATTTTGCTTATGTGGAGAGTAGTAAATTTTCTATGCTTGTAGATCATGAAAATAATGTGTTATGTGATGGTTATGTTGTTGAATTCATTCATGATGCTACTGAAAATTATTATGACGGAGGACCATGTGCTTGTAGGAATTGCAATAATATCAAGTTTCCTCTCTATGTGCTTAAAGTTTTGAAGTTATGCTTGTTTTGCCTTCCTATGCTAGTTGATTATTGTTCCCATAAATTGTTTGCTCACAAAATCCATAGGAAGAGGGTTAGACTTAAATGTGCTAGTAATATTCTTCATGATGCTCTCTTTATGTTACAATTTTTATCTTTTATGTGAGCATCATTGAAATCTTCATGCCTAGCTAGGGGCGTTAAACGTTAGCGCTTGTTGGGAGGCAGCCCAATTTTATTTTTGTTATTTTATTTTTGTTCCTGTTTAGTAATAAATAAATTATCTATCCTATGTTTTGTTTGTGTTTTTTGTGTTTAATTAGTGTTTGTGCCAAGTAGAACCGTTGGGAAGACTTGGGGAAAGTCTTTTAGATCTTGCTGTAAAAAACAGAAACTATAGCGCTCACGAGAATTGCTGCCATTTTTATTTGGAAAGTGCTATTTAGTTAATTATTTTTGAAGATGATTAATAGATAAATTCCTCACACCAGAAATTTATTTTCGAATTTTTGGGGTTCCAGAAGTTTGCGTTAGTCACAGATTACTACAGACTGTTCTGTTTTTGACAGATTCTGTTTTTCGTGTGTTGTTTGCTTATTTTGATGAATGTATGGCTAGTAAAATAGTTTATAAACCATAGAGAAGTTGGAATACAGTAGGTTTAACACCAATATAAATAAATAATGAGTTAATCACAGTACCTTGAAGTGGTGTTTTGTTTCCTTTCGCTAACGGAGCTCACGAGATTTTCTATTTTGAGTTTTGTGTTGTGAAGTTTTCAAGTTTTGGATTAAGTTTTGATGGATTATGGAACAAGGAGTGGCAAGAGCCTAAGCTTGGGGATGCCCATGGCACCCCAAGGTAAAATTCAAGGACACCCAAAAGCCTAAGCTTGGGTATGCCCCGGAAGGCATCCCCTCTTTCGTCTTCGTCTATCGGTAACTTTACTTGGAGCTATATTTTTATTCACCACATGATATGTGTTTTGCTTGGAGCATCATTTTATTTTCTTTTGTTTTGCTTGACGTTTGAATAAAATACCAAGATCCGAGATTCTTAAATGTTAGAGAGTCTTCTTATAGTTGCATAATTATTCCACTACTCATTGATCTTCACTTATATCTTTCGGAGTAGTTTGTTGTTGCTCTAGTGCTTCACTTATATCCTTTTAGAGCACGGTGGTGGTTTTATTTTATAGAAATAATTGATCTCTCATGCTTCACTTATATTATTTCGAGAGTCCTTTAGAACAGCATGGTAATTTTCTTTTGATATAATAATAAAAAAACTTTCATGTAAGTGCATTGAATACTAAGAGAAGTTTGATACTTGATGATTGTTTTGAGATATGGAGATAGTGATATCAAAGTTGTGCTAGTTGAGTAGTTCTGAATTTGAGAAATACTTGTGTTGAAGTTTGCAAGTCCCGTAGCATGCACGTATGGTAAACGTTGTGTAACAAATTTTAAACATGAGGTGTTATTTGATTGTCTTCCTTATGAGTGGCGGTCGGGGACGAGCGTGGTCTTTTCCTACCAATCTACCCCCCTAGGAGCATGCGTGTAATGCTTGGTTTTTGATGACTTGTAGATTTTTACAATAAGTATGTGAGTTCTTTATGACTAATGTTGAGTCCATGGATTATACGCACTCTCACCCTTCCATCATTGCTAGCCTCTTCGGTACCGTGCATTGACCCTTTCTCACCTTGCGAGTTGGTGCAAACTTCGCCGGTGCATCCAAACCCCGTGATATGATACGCTCTATCACACATAAACCTCCTTATATCTTCCTCAAGACAGCCACCATACCTACCTATTATGGCATTTCCATAGCCATTCTGAGATATATTGCCATGCAACTTTCCACCGTTTCGTTTATCATGACATGTTCATCATTGTCATATTGCTTTGCATAATCATGTAGTTTACATTGTATTTGTGGCAAAGCCACCGTTCATGATTTTTCACACATGTCACTCTTGATTCATTGCTATCCCGGTATACCGCCGGAGGCATTCATATAGAGTCATACTTTGTTCTAGTATCGAGTTGTAATCTTTGAGTTGTAAATAAATAGAAGTGTGATGATCATCATTAATAGAGCATTGTCCCAAAAAAAGACCAAAAAAGAGAGAGAAAGGCCAAAAAAAGAAAGAAAGACCAAATAAAACAATAAAAAAATAAAAGGGACAATGCTACTATCCTTTTTTCCACACTTGTGCTTCAAAGTAGCACCATGATCTTCATGATAGAGAGTCTCTTGTTTTGTCACTTTCATATACTAGTGGGAAATTTTCATTATAGAACTTGGCTTGTATATTCCAACAATGGGCTTCCTCAAATGCCCTAGGTCTTCGTGAGCAAGCAAGTTGGATGCACACCCACATAGTTTCTTTTGTTGAGCTTTCATACATTTATAGCTGTAGTGCATCCGTTGCATGGCAATCCCTACTCCTTACATTAACATCAATCGATGGGCATCTCCATAGCCCATTGATTAGCCGCATTGATGTGAGACTTTCTCCTTTTTTTCTCTTCTCCACATAACCCCCATCATTATATTTTATTCCATCCATAGTGCTATATCCATGGCTCACGCTCATGTATTGCGTGAAGGTTGAAAAAGTTTGAGATTACTAAAGTATGAAACAATTGCTTGGCTTGTCATCGGGTTGTGCATGATGAGAGCATTCTTGTGTTACGAAAATGGAGCGTGACCAAACTATATGATTTTGTAGGGATGAACATTCTTTTGCCAAGTTATTTTGAGAAGACATAATTGCTTAGTTAGTATGCTTGAAGTATTATTTTTATGTCAATATTAAACTTTTGTCTTGAATCTTATGGATCTGAATATTCTTGCCACAATAAATAAAATTACATTGATAAATATGTTAGGTAGCATTCCACATCAAAAATTCTGTTTTTATCATTTACCTACTCGAGGATGAGCAGGAATTAAGCTTGGGGATGCTGATACGTCTCCAACGTATCTATAATTTTTGATTGTTTCATGCTATTATATTATCAATCTTGGATGTTTTATATGCATTTATATGCTATTTTATATGATTTTTGGGACTAACCTATTAACCTAGAGCCCAATGCCAGTTTTTGTTTTTTCCTTGTTTTAGAGTATCGCAGAAAAGGAAAATCAAACGGAGTCCAATTGCCCTGAAACTTCACAGAACTTATTTTTGGACCAGAAAAAGCCCACGGAGTATCGGAGATGGACTAGGAGAGTCCCGAGCTGCCCACGAGGGTGGGGGGCGCGCCCACCCCCCTGGGCGCACCCCCTGCCTTGTGGACAGCCCGGAGATCCACCGACGTACTTCTTCCTCCTATATATACCCATATACCCTAAAAACTTCGGGGAGTATAATAGATCGGGAGTTCCGCCGCCAGAAGCCTCCGTAGCCACCAAAAAGCAATCTAGACCCATTCTGGCACCCTGCTGGAGAGGGGAATCCCTCTCTGGTGGCCATCTTCATCATCCCGGTGCTCTCCATGACGAGGAGGGAGTAGTTCTCCCTCGGGGCTGAGGGTATGTACCAGTAGCAATGTGTTTGATCTCTCTCTCTCTCTTGTGTTCTTGAGGTGATACGATCTTGATGTATCGCGAGCTTTGCTATTATAGTTGGATCTTATGATGTTTCTCGCCCTCTACTCTCTTGTGACAAATTGAGTTTTCCCTTTGAAGTTATCTTATCGGATTGAGTGTTTAAGGATTTGAGAACACTTGATGTATGTCTTGCGTGGGATACCCATGGTGACAATGGGGTATTCTGTTGATCCACTTGATGTATGTTTTGGTGATCAACTTGCGGGTTCCACCCATCAACCTATGCATAGGGGTTGGCACACATTTTCATCTTGACTCTTGATACGTCTCCAACGTATCTATAATTTTTGATTGCTCCATGCTATATTATCTACTGTTTTGTATGTTTATGGGCATTATTATACACTTTTATATCATTTTTGGGACTAACCTATTAACCCAGATCCTAGTGCCAGTTTCTGTTTTTACCTTGTTTTAGGGTTTCGAAGAAAAGGAAAATCAAACGGAGTCCAATTGACCTGAAACTTCACGAAACTCGTTTTTGGAAGGAAAGAAGCCCAGAAGACTTGGAGTGCACGTCGGGGGATCTGCAAGGAGGTCACGAGGCAGGGGGGCGCACCCACCCCCTGGGTGCGCCCTCCACCCTCGTGCGCCCCTCGTGGCCCCCCTGACGTACTTCTTCCGCCTATATATCTCCATATACCCTAAAAACATCCGTGAGCACAATAGATCGGGAGTTCCGCCATCAGAAGCCTCCGTAGCCACCGAAAACTAATCTAGACCCGCTCCGGCACCCTGCCGGAGGGGCAATCCTTCTCCGGTGGCCATCTTCATCATCCCGGTGCTCTCCATGATGAGGAGGGAGTAGTTTTCCCTCGGGGCTGAGGGTATGTACCAGTAGCTATGTGTTTGATCTCTCTCTCTCTCTCTCTCTCTCTCGTGTTCTTGAGGTGATACGATCTTGATGTACCGCGAGTTTTGCTATTATATTTGGATCCTATGATGTTTCTTCCCCCCTCTACTATCTTGTAATGGATTGAGTTTCCCCTTTGAAGTTATATTAACGGACTGAGTCTTTAAAGATTTGAGAACACTTGATGTATGTATTGCCATGGATATCTGTGGTGACAATGGGATGTCACGTGATTCACTTGATGTATGTTTTGGTGACCAACTTGCGGGTTCCACCCATGAACCTATGCCTAGGGGTTGGCACACGTTTTCGTCGTGATCCTCCAGTAGAACTTTGGGGCACTCTTTGAGGTCCTTTGTGTTGGTTGAATAGATGAATCTGAGATTGTGTGACGCCTATCGTATAATCATACCCACGGATACTTGAGGTGACATTGGAGTATCTAGGTGACATTAGGGTTTTGGTTGATTTCTGTCTTAAGGTGTTATTCTAGTACGAACTCTAGGGCTGTTTGTGACACTTATAGGAATAGCCCAACAGATTGATTGGAAAGAATAACTTTGAGGTGGTTTCGTACCCTACCATAATCTCTTCGTTCGTTCTCCACTATTAGTGACTTTGGAGTGACTCTTTGTTGCATGTTGAGGGATAGTTATGTGATCCAATTATGATATCATTGTTGAGGGAACTTACACTAGAGAAAGTATGAACCCTAGGCCTTGTTTACTATCATTGCAATACCGTTTACGCTCACTTTTTTCATTAGTTACCTTGCTGTTTTTATATTTTCAGGTTACAAAAACTATTATCTACTCTCCATATACCACTTGTATCACCATCTCTTCGCCGAACTAGTGCACCTATACAATTTAACATTGTATTGGGTGTGTTGGGGACACAAGAGACTCTTTGTTATTTGGTTGCAGGGTTGCTTGAGAGAGACCATCTTCATCCTACACCTCCTACGGATTGATAAACCTTAGTTCATCCACTTGAGGGAAATTTGCTACTGTCCTACAAACCTCTGCACTTGGAGGCCCAACAACGTCTACAAGAAGAAGGTTGTGTAGTAGACATCAAGCTCTTTTCTGGCACCGTTGCCAGGGAGGTTAGCGCTTGAAGGTATATCTTTAGATCTTGCAATCGAGTCTTTTAGTTTCTTGTTTTATCACTAGTTTAGTTTATAAAGAAAACTATAAAAAATGGAATTGAGTTTGTCTCATACGCTTCACCTTTTTAATATCTTTCATGAGTATGATGGAAAGGATAATTGTGCTCAAGTGCTAGAAGAAGAAATCTATAAAATGATTGACACTAAATCTTTGAATGATGAGCATGATTGCAATGTTGTTAGTATGAATTCCTTGAATATCCATGATGCTAATGATATGCAAAGCCACAAGCTTGGGGAAGCTATGTTTGATGAAGATGATATTTTTTGTCCCCCAAGTTTTGATGAGCAAATTTATTATGATGAAAGCATGCCTCCTATCTATGATGATTATTGTGATGACACATATGCTTTAAAGAATAATGATAACAATGAAACTTGTCATCTTGATTTCAATTTTCAATCCCATGATAGCTACTTTGTTGAGTTTGCTCCCACTATTATTCAATGAGAAGAATTTTGCTTATGTGGAGAGTAGTAAATTTTCTATGTTTGTAGATCATGAAAAGAATGCTTTAGGTGCTGGTTATATTGTTGAATTCATTCATGATGCTACTGAAAATTATTATGAGGGAGGAACATATGCTTGTAGGAATTGCAATAATATCAAGTTTCCTCTCTATGTGCTTAAAGTTTCAAAGTTATGCTTGTTTTGCCCTTCTACGCTAGTTGATTATTGTTCTCATAAGTTGTTTGCTCACAAAATCTCTATGCATAGGAAGTGGGTTAGACTTAAATGTGCTAGTCATATTCTTCATGATGCTCTCTTTATATTTCAATTCTTATCTTTTATGTGAGCATCATTGAAATCATCATGCCTAGCTAGAGGCGTTAAACGATAGCGCTTGTTGGGAGGCAACCCAATTTTATTTTTTTCCTTGATTTTTGCTCCTGTTTAGTAATAAATAATTCATCTAGCCTCTGTTTAGATGTGGTTTTATGCTTTTAATTAGTGTTTGTGCCAAGTAGAACCTTTGGGAAGACTTGGGAGAAGTCTTGTTGATCATGCTGTAAAAAACAGAAACTTTAGCGCTCACGAGAATTTCTGCCATTTTTATTTGAAGAGTGCTATTTAGTTAATTCTTTTTGAAGATGATTAATAGATAAATTCCTCAGGCCCAGCAATTTATTTGAGAATTTTATGAGTTCCATAAGTATACGTTTGATTCAGATTACTACAGACTGTTCTGTTTTTGACAGATTCTGTTTTCATCTTGTTGTTTGCTTATTTTGATGAATCTGTGAGTAGTATCGGAGGGTATGAACCATAGAGAAGTTGGAATACAGTAGATATTACACCAATATGAATTTAGAATTAGTTCATTACAGTACCTTATGATGGTGATTTGCTTTCTTATACTAACGGAGTTTACGAGTTTTCTGTTAAGTTTTGTGTTGTGAAGTTTTCAAGTTTTGGGTAAAGATTCGATGGATTATGGAATAAAGAGTGGCAAGAGCCTAAGCTTGGGGATTCCCAAGGCACCCCAAGGAAATATTCAAGGACAACCAAAAACCTAAGCTTGGGGATGCCCCGGAAGGCATCCCCTCTTTTGTCTACTTCCATCGGTAACTTTACTTGGAGCTATATTTTTATTCACCACATGATATGTGTTTTGCTTGGAGCGTCAATTTATTTTGTTAGGATTTGCATGCTGTTATTTAGAACAATGTTTTGCATCTTTTATTTAAATAAAAGTGGCATTGATAGCCTTTACTATGCCTATGTTACAAGTATACACGTTGCTGTTTGAAAACATAAAGTTTACCGCTGTTGCAATAATTCCCTAGAAAATTAAGAATGTGATCAAATGTTGAAACCTTTTGCATATGAAGCTCTTATAAATTTACTACAGTGGGAATTTTCTTTCATAATTTTTGGAGCTAGGGAAGTATGGATGTTGCTGCATTCTTTACAGACTGTCCTGTTTAGGCAGATTGTTGTTATGTTTGCATTGTTTGCATATGTTTGCTTCTTTAATGATTCTATTTGAGGATAGGACTATTAAATATACAGAGGCATTTAGTATGCAATGTTGAATAATAATTTTAGTGATTTTATACAGTAGAGTATGATAAAGTTTTGGCAATGGTTTATACTAACTTATCTCACGAGTCCTTGTTGAGTTTTGTGTGGATGAAGCTTTTGAGATTTAGGGAGACCGTGATATGAGAGGAATTAAGGAGACACAAAAGCTCAAGCTTGGGGATTCCCAAGGCACCCCAAGATAATATTTCGAGAAGTCTCAATCATCTAAGCTTGGGTATACCCCGGTTGGCATCCCACCTTTCTTCTTCAACAATTATCGGTTAGTTTTGGTTGATCCTAAGTTTTTGCTTCTTCACATGATGTTTGCCATTCTTATAATGTCATTTTATTTTGCTTTGCTTGCTGTTTGAATAAAATACCAAGGTCTGAAATTATTAAATGTTAGAGAGTCTTCACATAGTTGCATAATTATTTGACTACTCATTTGATCTTCACTTATATCTTTCGGAGTAGTTTGTCATTTGCTCTAGTGCTTCACTTATATCTTTTAGAGCATGGTGGTAGTTTTATTTTGAATAAATAGATGAACTCTCATGCTTCACTTATATTATTTTGAGAGTCTTAAATAGCATGGTAATTTGCTTAAATAAACCTAATATGCCAGGCATCCAAAAATAATAAAACTTTCATATAGAGTATTGAATACTAAGAGAAGTTTGATGCTTAATGATTGTTTTGAGATATGGAGGTAATAATATCAAAGTCGTTCTAGTTGAGTAGTTGTGAATTTGAGAAATGCTTGTGTTGAAGTTTGCAAGTCCCGTAGCATGCACGTATGGTAAACATTGTGTAACAAATTTGAAACATGAGGTGTTATTTGATTGTCCTCCTTAAGAGTGGCGGCCGGGGACGAGCGATGGTCTTTTCCTACCAATCTATCCCCCTAGGAGCATGCGCGTAGTACCGAGGTTTTTGATAACTTGTATATTTTTGCAATAAGTATGTGAGTTCTTTATGACTAATGTTGAGTCCATGGATTATACACACTCTCACCCTTCCATCCTTGCTAGCCTCTTCGGTACCGTGCATTGCCCTTTCTCACATTGAGAGTTGGTGCAAACTTCGCCGGTGCATCCAAACCCCGTGATATGATACGCTCTTTCACACATAAACCTCCTTATATCTTCCTCAAAACAGCCACCATACCTACCTATTATGGCATTTCCATAGCCATTCCGAGATATATTGCCATGCAACTTTCCACCATTCCGTTTATTATGACACTCATCATCATTGTCATATTGCTTTGCATGATCATGTAGTTGACATCGTATCTGTGGCAAAGCCACCATCCATAATTTTTCATACATGTCACGCTTGGTTCATTGCATATCCCGGTACACCGCCAGAGGCATTCATATAGAGTCATCTTTGTTCTAGTATCGAGTTGTAATCATTGAGTTGTAATTAAATAAAAGTGTGATGATCATCATTATTAGAGCATTGTCCCAAGTGAGGAATAAAAAAAGAGAAAGGCCATAAAAAAGAGAAGGCCCCAAAAAAGGAGAAAGGCCATAAAAAAGAGAAAAGGCCCAAAAAAATGAGAGAAAAAGAGAGAATGGACAATGTTACTTTCCTTTTACGACACTTGTGCTTCAAAGTAGCACCATGATCTTCATAGTAGAGAGTCTCTCATGTTATCACTTTCATACTAGTGGGAATTTTTCATTATAGAACTTGGCTTGTATATTCCAACAATGGGCCTCCTCAAGTGCCCTAGGTCTTCGTGAGCAAGCAAGTTGGATGCACACCCACTAGTTTCTTTTGTTGAGCTTTCATACATTTATAGCTCTAGTGCATCCGTTGCATGGCAATCCCTACTCCTTGCATTAACATCAATCGATGGGCATCTCCATAGCCCATTGATTAACCTCGTTAATGTGAGACTTTCTCCTTTTTGTCTTCTCCACATAACCCCCTCATTATTCTATTCCACCCATAGTGCTATATCCATGGCTCGCGCTCATGTATTGCGTGAAAGTTTATAGGTTTGAGATTACTAAAGTATGAAACAATTGCTTGGCTTGTCATCGGGGTTGTGCATGATGAGAGCATTCTTGTGTGACGAAAATGAAACATGACTAAACTATATGATTTTGTAGGGATGAACTTTCTTTGGCCATGTTATTTTGAGAAGACATAATTGCTTTGTTAGTATGCTTGAAGTATTATTATTTTTGTATCAATATGAACTTTTTTCTTGAATATTTCGAATCTGAATATTCATACCACAATTAAGAAGATTTACATTGAAACTATGCCAAGTAGCACTCCGCATCAAAAATTCTGTTTTTATCATTTACCTACTCGAGGACGAGCAGGAATTAAGCTTGGGGATGCTGATACGTCTCCAACGTATCTATAATTTTTGATTGCTCCATGCTATATTATCTACTGTTTTGAATGTTTATGGGCTTTATTATACACTTTTATATCATTTTTGGGACTAACCTATTAACCCAGAGCCCAGTGCCAGTTTTTGTTTTTACCCTGTTTTAGAGTTTCAAAGAAAAGGAAAATCAAACGGAGTCCAATTGACCTGAAACTTCATGGAACTCGTTTTTGGAAGGAAATAAGCCCAGAAGACTTGGAGTGCACGTCGGGGGATCTGCGAGGAGGTCGTGAGGCAGGGGGGCGCGCCCACCCCCTGGGTGCGCCCTCCACCCTCGTGAGCCCCTCGTGGCCCCCCTGACATACTTCTTCCGCCTATATATCTCCATATACCCTAAGAACATCCGTGAGCACAATAGATCGGGAGTTCCGCCATCAGAAGCCTCCGTAGCCACCGAAAACTAATCTAGACCCATTCCGGCACCCTTCCGGAGGGGCAATCCTTCTCCGGTGGCCATCTTCATCATCCCGGTGCTCTCCATGACGAGGAGGGAGTAGTTTTCCCTCGGGGCTGAGGGTATGTACCAGTAGCTATGTGTTTCATCTCTCTCTCTCTCTCTCTCTCTTGTGTTCTTGAGGTGATACGATCTTGATGTATCGCGAGTTTTGCTATTATATTTGGATCCTATGATGTTTCTTCCCCCCTCTACTATCTTGTAATGGATTGAGTTTCCCCTTTGAAGTTATATTATCGGATTGAGTCTTTAAAGATTTGAGAACACTTGATGTATGTCTTGCCATGGATATCTGTGGTGACAATGGGATATCACGTGATTCACTTGATGTATGTTTTGGTGATCAACTTGCGGGTTCCACCCATGAACCTATGCATAGGGGTTGGCACACGTTTTCGTCGTGATTCTCCGGTAGAACTTTGGGGCACTCTTTGAGGTCCTTTGTGTTGGTTGAATAGATGAATCTGAGATTGTGTGACGCCTATCATATAATCATACCCACGGATACTTGAGGTGACATTGGAGTATCTAGGTGACATTAGGGTTTTGGTTGATTTGTGTCTTAAGGTGTTATTCTAGTACGAACTCTAGGGCTGTTTGTGACACTTATAGGAATAGCCCAACAGATTGATTGGAAAGAATAACTTTGAGGTGGTTTCGTACCCTACCATAATCTCTTCGTTCGTTCTCCGCTATTAGTGACTTTGGAGTGACTCTTTGTTGCATGTTGAGGGATAGTTATGTGATCCAATTATGATATCATTGTTGAGGGAACTTACACTAGCGAAAGTATGAACCCTAGGCCTTGTTTACTATCATTGCAATACCGTTTACGCTCACTTTTATCATTAGTTACCTTGCTGTTTTTATATTTTCAGATTACAAAAACTATTATCTACTATCCATATACCACTTGTATCACCATCTCTTCGCCGAACTAGTGCACCTATACAATTTACCATTGTATTGGGTGTGTTGGGGACACAAGAGACTCTTTGTTATTTGGTTGCAGGGTTGCTTGAGAGAGACCATCTTCATCCTACGCCTCCTATGGATTGATAAACCTTAGGTCATCCACTTGAGGGAAATTTGCTACTGTCCTACAAACCTCTGCACTTGGAGGCCCAACAACGTCTACAAGAAGAAGGTTGTGTAGTAGACATCAACTCTCCGGTAGAATCTTTGGGGAAGTCTTTGAAGTACTTTGTGTTGGTTTGAATAGATGAATCTGAGATTGTGTGATGCATATCGTATAATCATACCCACGGATACTTGAGGTGACATTGGAGTATCTAGGTGACATTAGGGTTTTGGTTGATTTGTGTCTTAAGGTGTTATTCTTGTACGAACTCTATGATAGATTGAACGGAAAGAATAGCTTCGTGTTATTTTACTACGGACTCTTGAATAGATCGATCAGAAAGGATAACTTTGAGGTGGTTTCGTACCCTACCATAATCTCTTCGTTTGTTCTCCGCTATTAGTAACTTTGGAGTGACTCTTTGTTGCATGTTGAGGGATAGTTATATGATCCAATTATGTTATTATTGTTGAGAGAACTTGCACTAGTGAAAGTATGAACCCTAGGCCTTGTTCAACGCATTGCAATACCGTTTACGCTCACTTTTATCATTAGTTACCTTGCTGTTTTTATATTTTCAGATTACAAAAACCATTATCTACTATCCATATTGCACTTGTATCACCATCTCTTCACCGAACAAGTGCACCTATACAATTTACCATTGTATTGGGTGTGTTGGGGACACAAGAGACTCTTTGTTATTTGGTTGCAGGGTTGCTTGAGAGAGACCATCTTCATCCTATGCCTCCCACGGATTGATAAACCTTAGGTTATCCACTTGAGGGAAATTTGCTACTGTCCTACAAACCTCTGCACTTGAAGGCCCAACAACATCTACAAGAAGAAGGTTGTGTAGTAGACATCAAGCTCTTTTCTAGCACCTATACAATTTACCATTGTATTGGGTGTGTTGGGGACACAAGATACTCTTTGTTATTTGGTTGCAGGGTTGCTTGAGAGAGACCATCTTCATCCTATGCCTCCCACGGATTGATAAACCTTAGGTCATCCACTTGAGGAAAATTTGCTACTGTCCTACAAACCTCTGCACTTGGAGGCCCAACAACATCTACAAGAAGAAGGTTGTGTAGTAGATATCAGCGCACGATGGTTTCGAGTTCTTGAAGGACAGCTTCGAAGGGCTCAAGGGATACGCTGTGGGCCGGATGACCAAGATTTGTCGCGGCAAGCTCTACATCGACGATGCAGGCTGGGGGCCCTGAGGCCGTCTCAATTGAGTACGGGTACCGGGTCCCCTTCGACGGAATCCACGTCTTCATCGGCAAGATCGGCGAGCCAGGCCCTGAGCCGGACATCTGCACCGACATCATCGAGATGGCTCAGCGTGCACGACTCGCCCCGGCTCAGCCGGCCATAAGGCATGTCTTCGTTGGGTTCACCCATGGGCTGAGTTGGAAGGCTCTGTCTCTGGAGGTGAGACGGAGATCTGCTCTGATGGTGAGTCCACGGGCGAGACCAATTTAATGTATCAGCTACATGATGGAAGGCTTGGGGGCTGTTCCGATGGCGACAGTATTCCGGACCCTAGTGAGCCACCAAACAGGGTGGCGATCTTCATGGCTGGCACACAGCCGGTTCTTGGCTCGACAGCCGCCGCGGCTATAACTTCTGGTGCAGCTGCGGTCACGGTAGCTGGGGCTGGCGGTTCAGCTCGCCCGCCGGCTCAAGTCTTAACAGATCTACTGGATGCTCTGGCGACTCTGATGGAGGTTGAGGTAACCCCAGAAAACCAGGATCAACAGAAGGTATAAGTGGCTAAATTACGTGATGGAATAGCGCAAGCTAAGGCAGACTTAGCGGCAGAGAATGCTAGGATGGCCGAAGAACAGGCAGTTTTGGACGCCCAAGCACGGCGGATTCAAGCAGATTCGTATCGGCTTAGGGTAGATCAGAACGCCTCACACGAAGTCTTGAGGAAGAAGCAACAGAGTCATTTGCCCTTGGTTTATGAGTCAAGGGACCTCTTCAACACCCCTGGAGCTGGGGCCAGTAACCCGCCGGTGATGAACCGAATAGTTGAACCGCCCGGCCAGCCACGTATGAACAGCACTCCGCCTCATCATGTGATGACACTGCCATGTCATTACTCCACCCCTCTAGACAACATGATTGCTGCAGCTACACGATTGGCGGCTCTACCCGACGAGGGTGAAACTCCAGCATCAACACGACCCCTAACAGATCTACGGGTTACACACCCTTTTTCATGATTTATGGGGCAAAGGCGGTTCTCCCTAGTGACATCCGTCACGATTCACCCCAGGTGGCGGCTTATGTTGAGGCTAACAATGAAAAGGCGTGTCAAGATGCACTTGACTTATTGGATGAGGAGCGTGATCTCGTGGCGGCTCGTTCAGTGATTTACCAGCAAGACCTAGGGTGTTATCACAGCCGCCGGGTCAAAACCAAAACCTTTCAAGAGGGCGATTTAGTTCTCCGGCTCATTCAAGATCAGACAGATATGCACAAATTATCACCACCTTGGGAAGGACCCTTTGTGGTCAGCAAGAACTTACATAATGGGCCATAATACCTTATCGACGTTCGAGACAACAAGGACTCACGCACATCGGAGGAGGAGACCCGTCGGCCGTGGAACATTTCTCATCTTCGACCCTACTATACTTGAGCCTCCGGCTCTCATGATGTACATAATTATCTGATGTGTATATTATAAGCAGTATAATAAAGCTGGCATCCCTGACAATTCAGGGCCTCTAACGTTTCACTTTGTCAAAGCTGAGTCTTTATCATCATTTAAGAGGCTTGACGCCCACAATTTCAAGGACCAAAGAGAGTTGGATGCACAGCACAGCTCAAACATAGGTCCCTGATGATCACTCGGGGGCTTCCTGCTCATCGAGCATAGCTGTCGGTACCCTCTTGATCGGCGCAATGCCAAAGTTCATATGATCACTTGGGGGCTTCCTGCTCATCGAGCATAGCTGTCGGTACCCTCTTGATCGGCGCAAGGCCAAAAGTTTATATGGTCACTTGGGAGCTTCCTGTTCAAACATATGTGTGTTCACCAAAGAGAACATAGTTGTCGGCACCCTTTTGATCGGCTCAATGCCACGCTTGTAAGTATGTCACTTGGGGGCTTCCTGTTCAAACATAGGCGTATTCGACTAAAGAAAACATAGCGTTACTACCCTCTTGACCAGGTTTGTTCAAACATAGGCGTATTCGACCGAAGAGAACAAACTCTGACCGGGTCGTCCTACCTGTAACACTAGCTGCTTCAACTCCATCAGATCATCCTGATTGACCCGATGAACTCTTAACGATCAGTCTTTACGACGTATTCGACCAAGATCTGAGCTTGATTAAGGTACAAACGGCGGCTTGTCATGCGAGAGTACGGTTTACAGAGTCAGATGGATCCAGGCTTCATAAGCCGCCTTCCTTGAAACTTGGATAAATCGGCCCATGATATTGTTACTCTGGCCCCACGTACTCCTCATAAGTCTTTGAGCAAGACCAGACTTATCTAGGGTTCAAATGTCGATTGGGCACACTGTGAGTCAGGATCACGGCAACAGGAACAATCCAGTGGCTCCGGCTAGTTTCATTGAAGATGACACTTTACTTTGATAGTCTACAAAAGCCTTGACTTTCTTTTGATTTCTTATTCGTATTTGAGTTTTTCGCTGCTTTCTGGTTTTTTATAAGTCAGGGCCAGCTGCCCTGTTTACGGCTCGTATTGGAAGCACACTTAGGGTTTATACAACCCGTCAGGAGGGCAGACTCTCAATTTCCAAAGTATGATGAATCCTATGGTTGAAGGTATAACTCTAACACCTCTCAATTGCATGAAGCTGATAAATCGGCAGTTTAAGTATATACTACAGGTATGTTGTTTTACTTACCAGTTGTCAGACCGGCTCTGGTTATGGACTATTTGTCCCCAGCGGCTTTAATTGGGTACCATGACCCGCCCGACAGTGAGCCGCCAGGGCCCTTGTGTTTTCTTTACGTGCAGGATAATAATAATTCAAATCTGCATAAATCAAAGGCTATCATACACAGAATAATTTTTTAAGCCGGTGGACCAGCAGTATTACAGACAACAGAAACATGCACGATGGCACAACACAGACAAGTTTTAAACGACCCGGTTACATGGCTCCATGAACCAAAATGAGATCAAGTGTTTTTCCAAAAATTAAAGTTTATACATCGCCCAACGGTTCAATTCTCTTGACCTTGCTGATGGGAGGCCTCCGATTCATCCCTTGTCGGTTCTTCTTCCTCCTCCGCTGTCTAGAAGTTTGGTTTGGACCAGTCAAAGACACGCAAGGCGAAGAATTCAACTTCATCGTCAATCAGATTGGATGGGTCAATTTTAGGAACAAAAGTGTGCTTACGAATCGGCGGAATTAAATCCATCACTTTGTACCCAGGAGTATGCATCTTTTGATTCTCTGCGTCGTAAGCCGGCTGATATTTAGAGAGGTTGGTTTCTTCGGCAACGACTATGGCATGAGGACGGATGGCTTTAACACAAGCCGCGAAATCCCGTTGATCAAAAGAAGTACCGTCCTCCTTCAGACATGGATATCCACTAGCTACATCCGCCGGGTCTAACTTCAGTACCCAAGCTTTAGAACGGCTCAAGGCCGTCACAGCACTAACTCTCGCACACGACCGTTTTATCTCTTGAATCCTGGTGGGCAAGATTGATAATTTCTTCAGCACATCGCTTAATAGATTGGATCCTTGATTAGCCGGAGAGATGGTAGCCAATGTACGTTGAGCTCCAGTATACAATTGCTCGACGAGAGTATAAACCGCCTTGAGCTTCACAAGAGTGTCTTGACTAAGGTTGCTGCTCCTAGGACCTGAGTAAGTCATAGATTGATTAGAATGACGGCTTACGTTATGGCGACAAGTACTTACTTTGGATGAATAACAAGGCAACTCACCGAAGAAAGCAGAAACCATCTGAGACACACGGTGTTTTAAACTGGTGAGTTCAGTGGTAGCCTCCTGAAGAGCCGCCTCTGCCTTTTCAGCATGCTGTATCAAGGCAGTCTTTTCTTTAGACCAAGCCTTTTTATCCGCAGTAAAACTGGTCTTCAATTTTTCGGACTCAAACACACTAAACTAGAATTTTGATTCAGCTTTCCGGGTCTCAGTTTCTTGAGCCGCCAGCCGGGTCTTGGCATCGTTCAGTTGAGATTCCAATTCAGCGGTAGCAGCCTACATACAACACGTATTTATCAAACATACTTCATGGCGGATTACAACAATATAAGTCCCAAGCACTTTGCAAGCAACAACACTTGGCACTTGGGGGCTAATGTCTATCAAAGCAATTTTTCAACGGAAACGACCTTTATAACTAAAATTCCCAAGCACTTTGCAAAGCAAGACTACTTGGCACTTGGGGGCTAATGCATATTGCTTGTATCTTCCTAAAGATGAGCTGGGTGTGCAAAGTGGTCAATAGGACCGACTCATTCATACTGATTAAACCGACCCTTGGGGACTATGAATGCAAAATTATGTTATTTTCAGCATCCGATTTAGTTTTAAACCGGACTTGGAGGGAGTCTAGGACATAAGCTTATGATTCTTCTAAGTCTACAGATTATTCATTCTTATCATAATCAGAAGACTTGGCGGCTAGCAGGATATACATAACCTATGTAAGCCGGATGACATACCTCATACTCCTAGGGCATCTGTTTCACCATCTCAATTTCTAAGTCACGACTGGAGTGTACTTGATTGAGATAACCAGACAATACTTCACTACTGCTCAATTGAGCATAGTGGGAGACATCAAATCTGACTTTCCGTCTCTTCATGACTTCTTGCTTGGCAGAATGTTTGGCTAACACAGTTGGGTTCCCCGGTTCAGTAAAACCAGTGCCAGTGATCAGAATGTCATCAACATAAGTTTTTGGCGAGTTAAGTGAGTTGGGCGGTTCAGTAGTGGAAGGGTCAATGTTGGTTTGATCAACAGACAACTCAGGTATTTCAGATTGAGTGTTGGAAGCAGGATCATCTGGTTGTTGTTCAGAGGCGTCTGGTGCAGAAGCTTGCTGGTCCGGTTCAGGTACTTTAGGGTCTTCGGCCGGTTTTGACACCTTTGCCTTCTTGTTGGGCTTTGCTTGACCACTAAAAGAATTTGCACAAGTCAGCATAACGACGAGGATATCAAAGTATAGGAGAAAAGGTAATTGTTCTTACCCAGGGGCAGTCTTGAAAGCCGGCAGCTGGGTCTGAGATGAATCGCTAGAGGAAGAACGAGAAATTTCCTACAAGATTGAATCAAAGGAATTGAGTGACTAGCGAAAGAGACCCGCCAGTAAATAAGAGAGTTAAGGTTAAAAAGAACCTCATTCTGGCGTTTTCGAGGAGTATTTGGTAAACCGAAGGATAATTCTTCACCTCCATTGGTCCAAGTCTGGCGGTGATTCTCGTGTTGCTGTCATTTCAAAAGAAAATGAGGATCTAAATAAGCCAAGGGGTGCGAAAACCTTACTTTCCGGGTTACTCGCCGAAGTTTCTGTCTTGGCAAAGGGTCTGACTCATTGGAAATAATAGTTACCTCTTCTTCAACTGCTTGGCTGGCTTCCGTGTCATCCTGGTAATAGTCAGTGTCAATAAGATGGTTGAAAAACAAGCCAAGAGAGTCAAGGGCTATCGCTGACTCAGAAGTGTCATCCAGCTTAAACATGTCAGAGGCGCTTGACTTCTTAGGTTTCTTGCTGGTCTTTCTGGCGGCTTTTGCGGCAGCCCTAGCCTTTTTGGCGGCTTCATGATCATATTTTGCCTTCCAAAAGTCAGACTTAGCCCGTGGAAGAGTAACATACTTGATCTCACATAATATTTGGACGAAGCGATAAAGTAAGTGAAATCAAGAGACTTACATCTGGCGGCGGGTTAAGCTTGCAGAAAGGGTTCAGACCCACTTTCTTGCAGTCTTTGAATTTACTATTTACAAGGGTTGTTGCCATTTCAACAATGTCATCTTCAGTCAGACGCAGAGAGCTATGGCGTAATGGATCATCTGTTCCTCCGGTATAAGTACAGATCAAGCCAGACCGGCGGCTTAAGGGTATGATCCGCCATGCGACCCAACATCGGATCAAATCAACTCCGGTTAGCAGGGCTTGGACTTTTCTGATAGTAGGGGCGAGTTTCTTATGTTCAGTGGCGGTAAGTTTCTCAGGGAGTTGATAATTTCGGTTAAGACGTTCAGCACGATAACCCAGCAATGGATTCACATCAGACGACGAGATAGGACCATGTTTGATTCCAGTCCTTGGGTGACTCGGTAGAGCTGCTTGAGGAAAGATGGCGTCTCTTCCGCGTTGAATTGAAATTCCATCAAGTTCCAAGCTGGGCCCGTTTGTGAACTCATTTTGCCGGTTCGGATAGAAGTATTCTCTGAAAAGCTCGACACTAGGCTCTTCTTGAAGGTATACTTCACATAAAACTTGAAAGTTACAGATGTTTGACACGGAGTTGGGTCCAATGTTTGAAGAAGTGCAGAACATCTCGAAAGTACTTAGAGCCGGGCGGTGAGAAGCCCCGGTTCATACGATCAGTGAAAACAATGACTTTACCGTCTTTTGGCAGAGGTCTCTTTTCGCCCGGGTCAGGAGCGCGGTAATGCATGACACTCTTCTCTGGTAGATATCCAACCTTGACAAAATCTTTCAAGGTACCTTCAGTAATGATGGAAGGAACCCAGTTACATGTGGTAACTGTCTTTGGTGGCATTGTGAAAGAAGGACAACCTAAATAAGGGAATAATTTGCCGGTTCAAGTCAGCTGGTGAAATCACAAGTTAACAGTTGCAGTGTACATTCAGAATGGCGGCTTAAGCGAGGGCTAATGATATATAAAGTAATGATAAGCCGGTAAAGTAAGCCGCCATGACTAAGATATTCAAGATCTAACAAGAGCAAAATTTGCTAAGTGTTGGGACAAACAGGTTCCGCAGGCTAAAGTTATAAATTTGGATCTATAGCTGTTCAAAAAAGGAGATAAAATCTAAACCTGCAGAGGCGGCAGCGAAAAAGTGGAGGTGCTCCAGAGGAGATCTGTCATGATGAGGATACGTTTTAATATCAAAAGCGGGTGCTAGAACTTCTGTCGCATAGGACCTACATTATTTTCAGATCAAAACTACACGATCTAGCAAGGAGAAGGAGGAGCAACGATGAACACCGACGAACACCGAAACCCTAAAGAACAGATCCATGAAAAGGAAAAGGGAAGACTTACTGATGCTAGCTGATAGTGGAGGAGCGCCGCGGCGTTTCTGGACCGTTCAGGGTGATGCAGCGGCCGGAGTTGACGAAGAGGACGAAGGTCGACGATGGCGGAGCTCGTGCAGGGTGGTGCGTCGCGAGGAAGAAGAAGACAGGAAGGAGAGGAGAATGAGAAAAGGGGTGGTTTAACCCTATTTATAAGGAAAAGAGTAACCGGCAGGCGTGAAAAACGAGGAGGCCAAATGATGATTATCCAACTAATTGAACGCCTCGATTTTCGGAAGGTCATTAAAGAGAAAAGATCTGTTAAAGATGATGTTGTGGCGGGTTTTCTGAAATTTCTGGAGATGACATCATGGCGGGTTACAATGTTTCACAGCAGAGGAAGAAGGATTTTTCTAAGTGTTGAAAATTGACATGAACAAGTTCAAATCAACCTGGGGCCTAATGTTGGGGATATGACTATCAGGTATGACCCGCCCAGGAGGGGCTGGGTCAACCACAATGGCGGTTCATCCATGAAGCCCAAGAGTATACTAGATGGCAGTTCATAAATAGGCCGGTAAGAGGCCCAAGCCCGGAGATGGCTTAAAGCCCATAAGCGTAAACCGCCATGTATGAGTAGACTTGTAATATGAGGCATATAAGATACGTCACCGAGCCAGACACATTGTATGAGCCGGTCGGGACTCTGTAGGCCGCAGGGCGTCAACCCGTGTATATAAGTGGATGACCCGGCATCGGCTTAGGGCAAGAAACATCAAATCGAGGGCCAGCCAAAGCGTGTTTGCTCCTTGGTAATCGAAATCCTAGCAATACCACCTCAATTGGAGTAGGCCTTTACCTTCACCGCAAGGGGCCGAACCAATATAAACTCTCTGTGTCCTTTGTCCCGTTTAACCCCTTTAAGCTAACCTCGTCGCAATGGCTCCACAACTAAGTCCTTCCATTAGGACATCTGCCGTGACATTTCCACGACACCCTCTGATTCCTTATGTGAACTATTGAAACAAATGCCCAACCCATTTGTTGGACCAACATTAATTGAAGTAGATGGCATACTGATTGGTTGTGTAACTACATCAGACACGGCAATGTTCCCAGGAGCGGATGTACTTCCAAGAAAGCGCCCTGGATGTTCATGCTCAACATATTCTGTGTGAAGATTTGAATGTCTATTCAAAATATTTTGGGTTTCTTTACTTGATACACTAGAGGCCAATAAAGAAGTGCTTTGATAGCCACCAGAACGATCTACAGCAGATTGAGGATCACTCCAACTTTCAGCGGCTAACGGATTTCCAACTTGACCATCAGCTGTAACATCATTCCTAGAAATAACACACAATGGATTTCCAACTTGAACATTAGCTGTAACAACATTCCTAGAAACAACGCGACTGTTCCTAGCTGTTGTCCTGGAAGAACGAGGAGGGCATACTCCACCAGGAAAAACGAACAAAGGGATATCTTTTCTTTTTACGTGGGACACATCAATATGCTGGAATTTTGTCTATATTGGGGGCAGCCCAATAACTATTTCAGAAATTCCTAATAAATTCTAGAGGCCCACTTATCCCATTTGTGCAAAGTAAGGGATACTACTAAAGTTTACTCCCACATTGCTAGTTTAGTGGGAGTTGAACCTCCTTATAAGGGAGATTCTTTCCCCACTTATATGAGCATGAGAACAAGAGGAACATCCACGCGCGCTCCTCCTCCGCCGTCCGCCTTGCCACGCCACGCCACGCCACGCCACGCCACGCCATGCCACGACGCGACGCGGGTTGCGGGAATGAGCCGATGTCTAAATTTTTGCCACGCACTACGGGTATACGAAAGGTCATTCGGGAGCTGGAAAGTTTTTGCTGTAGTGGATATTGAATACGAACGCTGCACCCTTCGGCTGCTGCCTGTTCGTTTCATCTCCCGCGTTCCCTTCAGCTCCCAGCGCAGCCTCTCGCCTCTTTCTCTTGCGCCTATAAAAGGGAGGTCGCTCCTCTCAGAGAGACGCACCAGAACTTCTCCTTCCTCTCGCCACCGGTTCTAATCTCTGAGCTGCTATTCTCTTCCTCATCCCGGCTTGCGGCGTGCATCGCAGGTCGGGACAGTAGGCCTTCGAAACCGCACCTCTTTGAGTCTTGTACGGGAGAAGGGTGATAAGGTTTTTGGGGAGCGCTCTGTGCGACTACTGACTGACTCCTTCGTCACGGACGCCCCGGACTCCGACGACTACTTCCCCAACGACGACTTCTTCCCTGACGTCGACAACCTCCTCGACGACATGGCTGGCGAGGACACCGACCCCAAGTCCAGTGCTACTGCTGCTGCTGTCCCGTATGTGTTCTTCTTTCTGTTAGATATCCTACCACAGTTTCTCGTACTAGTACTTGCCCTAAATATGTTAGGTTCTACCTCATATATGCAACTAGTTCTACTGTCTGCTATAGATATGATAGGCTACGGTTCATATATGCAGAAGCTATTTACATTCTCTCTGTCAGAACGCATGACTTGTTTTATCTCTACTATATTAGTCATACTTTATCTAGTATTTCTGTTAATAAAATCATTTGGTAAATTGCTCATATTTCAAACACAATATCCATTCCTTCTCTCCGATGTACATAAGCAAGAACTGCGACCTTAAACTCATTTACGATTCATCTGATGTCAAATTGCTCAGGTTCTTGAGGTTGGGCAGTTTCTTTTCTCCAAAGACCCATGAAGTAAAAGCTATGCAACGACCTGGATCCATCTGAGAAATCTCGGGGATGAGGATGTGCAAGGAGCATCTCATGCGTATATCGCTCAAACTACATCAGCAGCCAAAATCACATATTAAAAGACAGCGCAGCACACATGTTACTTAAGAAAAATGGAAGCTTTTTTCAGTTACTCACCTTCAATACAAGTGTTCGAAGGCGAGACTCTACCCAACCTTTCCAATTCCTGAGGTCATCTTCATTTCTCGCTGTGATACCGACCTCTAAATAATTTCTATATAATTCAAAAAATGGATATGGCTCGAATAAATCATCCCAGGTTGCTCTATTTTCATCTATTGCCTACAGTTAATAATCGAGGGCAAATCAAGTTTGATGCAAGACATAAATAGGTTCCATACCTGTGAACTTAAAATAGAAGTGCTAAAGATAAATGCAAAAAAAAAAATGCTACAGAGTAGCCACATAATCTCAAGAATCTGTTCAAATATAGTATAAGTTGACAGCCAAAACACATGCATTGCATACATTAATTAAAGTTCGATAACTCTACAATGAAATGAATTTGCATAACTATAAATCTCTGTATAACAAATACAGATCCTACATTCATAATTACTATTTAGACAGTTGCAGATTGAGTTACAAAAATGGGGTGCTTCGGTTAGCATTACAACCCAACTAGTTACAAATTCTACATTCAGATCAATGTTTTCTGAGGATACAGTTCACACATTTAAGATCAATATATAATACTAGACAGTAGACATCAGTAACATCTCGCCATTGAATAATTATAAACAAATTATTCTGAAATAATAAATACCTGGCAGATCTCGTATCCTCGTGTGAATTCTTGGACCATCAGATACCTAGTATTAGTAGATACGTTATAACTAGAATTCATACAAGGATAGGCAGGTGTAATTATAGGCATCTGATGGCCCCTGTCTCTAAAGTTTCTTCTTGGATCCCACACAGGGAGGCCAAGAGGACCCTCCTCAATATGGCAAAGTGTAACAGGGTTGGGCCACTTCCACTGGCTGTAGACTCTGAAAAACCGAGATATCAACATGCTGGGCGATGCATTTGGGTACAATTGACATATACGAGCAACAAGAATAGCCCAATTTATGCCACCCAAAAATCCTATAACCTGGAAATGCAAGGAATATCTGAGTATCAATTCCACATGCTTATCATAATACTGATATAATGATATGCAAATGTACATAATGTGAACATGCAATCATGCACTGGACATGGCTAGCAGGGTGCTAGGGGGCTCCCCGTGCTGCAAGTTGTTTTTATTTACCCAACCATATTTTATGTGCGGCGGTATTTTAGAAACATCATTGAACAGCTTAAGAAAATGCTTTTTTGTAATATTGTTTTCTTTACTTGTATTTGTGCCCCATACTACCACAGTACTACTTTAACAGTTGACCCCAAAACAATAAAAACTAGTTTGGTAGATCCACTATAGGCAGATAAATGCAGAAAATCAGACAGCATATTGTTACATTTGGTGTCAGCTCTTGCTTGAAACCAAATGGAACATAATGTATTCTCTTGTTCTGTTGGCCTCCTCGTATAAAGTTTCCTCTTCTTTCCTAATAGAGTTATTTACCCAAAACCACTACACTTGGGGCTAGGGTAACCACTTAGTACCACATTGAAAGCAGGGCACAAAAAACCACCGGAAATGTGCCTAATGCATAACGCGGAGCACTGATAGTCAGATAACCTCGCGAAAACAGTCAAACTGACTGGTTGGGCCCACCTGTAAGGCTACATGGAATGCCTATGTGGAAATTTTGCTGAGTTGGACCTAGGTCCCACCTGTCAATGACTAAAGTGTTTATTTTTTTCACCTATTCTTTTTTATTTCTCTCTCTTTTCGTCTATGGGCATTTGACCGAACAGGTTGTGGGCGAGCACTGGACACGGACATCGCCGGCAGCGCCGCCACAGAGGACATTGCAGCGGTAATGCCTGGCCAACACCACTCCTTGCTGCTGCCGGCGAGCTCCTCCGGGAGACCAGCTCGCGTCCACGGGCCACGTCGTAGAAGTGGCCGCTCTTCCTCCGGTGGACGCGGACATGGTCGAGGCGGGATCTCGCCCGAGCTCAGCGTACGGCCCCGCTCGGCATGGACAGCAAGATGGAGGCGCCGAAATTTCTTATTTAGCCGTCAATGGCTGCGCGGCAAGGAACGAAGGAAGGAGGCAGGGACGCATAGAGCGGGAGCAGCGCTGGCAGCAGGCCGTGCGACTCCGCGCCCGCATCGTGCACTCCCCTGTCGCGCGACCCCGCCTCCTTGCTCCCACTCAGGAGCGCCACCGCCGTATTCTGCCGCCATCGCGGAGCTCCACGCCGCCAACTCCGACCGCCGCCGCTGTTCAGCAACCCGGCCGCCGTAGCCACGCACCTGCCCTCCCTTTTTTCTCTTCCGGCCGAGTAGGGCGTGCGACGCGGAGGAGCACCTCTCCACCACCGGAGCGTGGTGGCCTCCTTTTTCTCTTACGGGAGCATGGTGGCCTGCACCGCTCCTGGCCGCCGCCGGCGAGCTCGTCTGCAACTTCCCTGCCCCGCTCCTGTGTGCGTGACCTGTCGAAGAGATGAGGAAGAAGGCAGTGGGTGGATGACAGGTGGGACCTAGGTCCATCTAAGCAGAACTTCCACATAGGCATGCCACGTCAGCCTTACATGTGGGCCCAACCAGTCAGTTTGGCTGTTTTCGTGAGGTTATTCGACTATCAATGCTCCGTGTTATTAGTTAGGCACAAAAACGGTGGTTTTTTGTGCCCTGCCTTCAATGTGGTACTAAGTGGTTATCCTAACCCCAAGTGTGATGGTTTTCGGTAAATAACTCTCCCTAATAATGCACGTACGTTCATACTTTAAAGCATACTCTTGCAGCAAGAAGAACCATACGTTTGAGTACACCCCACGGCGCTTCCCCCAGTATCTCATGAACCTTAAGATTGTGCGGAAACTCTGGATTTGAGAAGAAAAATAAGGGTTTTAGTCCATAGAATAATAATAACATGTTTACATGAGAAACAGGTGACACATACCGGAATGTTTGGGACCAATCGTAAGATTTGATCCGTAACTCGACATCCATTTAAACTACTGACAGCCTGTTCATCAACATTGTGCAGTATGGAGTCCTGAGAAAGATCAAGATCCTGAAATGGAATCATCTAACATGATTAGGAATTGCTATCGAACATCACAAGAACATGTTATGAAATGATACGCAAGCCAAACAAAACTAGGGAATAAAATGCTAAACTCCATTTCCAGTCTTCCATTTTTTGAGATGCAGATGCTTCCATTCTATACTCATTTACTACAATGAGTGCAAGATAAAGATAACATACAGTAGCGATATATTATTTAAATAACAAAGTTGTAAAATAAAACTTACGTCAGGAATCACCACATGTGCGAGGTTTGCATATAAAAGGTCAATAGACACCCCACAAAGTTTGAACACCAGAACAGGCACATGAGCATCTGGTACTGGGTGTAATTCGGAAACTTCTGGCATCTCAGCTAGCATATCGTGAAGCTACTGGAAGAAGTAGTCCTACGGAAAATGAAATGACCATTGGACACCGTAGGACAGTGATACCTTAGGATTTTTTACTTTTATTAGTAACAGATCCTCTTACATTTCGAGTTGCATGTCTTGGACCCACACATAGCGTATCAATATCTGCGCCAGGACCGTGCACTTGGGCAATAAATAACAGAATAGATAGGACCACAACAGTTAATTTAGGTGACAAAGATAGAGTGATGTCAAAAAAAAGTGACAGATACAAAACCTCGAAAAGCGGCAAAACTATATATCTTTATCATTAAACATAACTAAAACCACCAGACTCTACATGGATATATGCATAGTGACTAATTCACTTGCATCGTTGATAGAAAAAACATACTACCTCCGTCCGGAATTAGTTGTCATTGAAATAGATGTATCTAGACATATTTCAGTGCTAGATGCATCCATTTGAGCGACAATCAATTCCGGACCGAGGGAATACAAAATAGGCAAAAAGCATAAAAACACTGTAACAACTAACGAGTCTTTCTTTAGAAATAAGAACTACTCAAGAAACGGCGTAACAGACTACCCCAAAGCGGTATGAACCAAATGTGAAGTTCTTAGCATTTGCTTCTTGCACAAACTGCTCGCGATAACCGCTCACTCTGGTGGCCTTCTTAATCCATGTTTTCACAGTCTGCCAGGACAAACAGCAAGTCATCTTGAAGCCGGCCTACCCAAAATATAAGCACATCGGCAAAGTAGGCTCAAACCTGGTCAAGTTTGCCTACGACCTCTTCTCGAGAGAGCCTCCTCTTGACTCTCGTACAAGCCCGCGTCAGCAAGAAACTGGTTAACACCAATATAACAATATATCAGCAAAACATATTACATAAGAGAGCAGCAAAAAAATTGCAAATTCTTGGTCCATCTGACACCCCTGCCACACAGGCTCGCACCTTTTCGACCTCAGCTGTCTGAATGACATCCTTCTCGGTCGGCCCGCTTAGGCCTTGTTCGGTTGAGGTGGTTTGTGAGGGGGATTGGCAGGGATTGAGGGGGATTAGATCCCCTACAAGCCAAATTCCTCTCCAATCCACTCCAATCCCCTTGGAAGGAGGATTAAACGAACAAGGCCTTAACGAGATTGGCTCGGAGACGCCAAGATAACCAGGATTGCTCTTCGACATCGAGGCTCCCAAATTTTTATTTTTATTTTTCGATGAAATGTCGATAGTACAAGTTGCATATAAAGCAAAGCAGGGTGCTGAGCTAAGCTGCACCGATACGGATACATAAATTCGACATTTGTGGAAAAGCGCCAATACGCCAATACAGGGATACGTTTAACTACTTTTTAATTCACAAAAAAAAATATGTATAGAATCTAGGAACAACAGATAGCTTTCTTATTGGCTCTACTGTGTATGCCGAAGCAGCTCCAAGCCCCTCCAACTGACAATGTTGATGCCCTGTTCCAACTCCAAGTTCCAAAGAGGTAGAATTAGACTTTTAGTAAGTGTAAAATGAATACGGAGCACCAAATCAAATCATTAGTTAGTTGTATATCTCTCATGGCATAACATGTAAGGTGGAACCTGAAAATCAAATAGCTAACATGCAAAAGGAGAAACAATCACTTTAAACGGGAATATTTTAGGTTTGACTGTTAAAATCAACAACACAGCGTAACAATACCACTATATTACCGATCATAAACAAGACCTGGGATGTCTATCAGGTCAACAATACCACTAGTAATAATGTGTTAACCAATTTCGGCTAGTATAACCCAAGACAAAGCTCCTGCTCTCTCAAATTGCATGTTACTGCTAAGCTTTGATTTCAGGTCAAGATGGTGCAGATAAAACAACTTCATTTTTTTTCTTTTCATATACCGTCAATCATTGCATGTTTCATGTCAAAAAAATAAAATTCATTGCATATTTCACTGCTGACATGTTTAAACCAAAACATTTGCTCATCTGAATAAAAAAAATTAAACTAGAATTTGTAAGCATTTAGCCCTACAAGCATTATCATAGACACCTATTCACATGCAAACTTGAATATGCACTTAAAGTATCATGCGACAAGTACTCATCAAGAAATAATCATCATTATATTCTCACAATATCAAATCTACAGCAAGTACCAACCCAATAAAAAAATCAGGAAAGACATTTGAACAAACAGAGGATGCAAGAGAAGGAGGGAGGGGGATGAGGAAAGAGGAAGGAAAGAGGGAGAAAGGACGACGAAGGAGTGATGGCTACCTGCCTATGGACTGGTCGCCGGCGTAGCTCTGGGTGGCGGCGTTGCTGGGCGGGAGCGGCTGCTCCAGGGAGGGCGGCGCTGCTGGTGGGAGCGGCTGCTCGATGGAGGGAGGCGCTGCTGGGCTCCTGTACCGGCGGCGGGGCGGCGGCGGCTTAGGCCAACTCCACCGCGCGACCCTATCCTGTCCGTCCCCGTCCGTTTAGGGTAAAAGGGACAAAAAAGGCGGCCCAGCACGGGAGCAAACAGACTTTTGTCCGCTTTGTGTCCGCTTTCGACCCATCCGCGGCCCAAGTTTGCGCCGCTTTTGGGGTGAAACGGACACCACGCGGACGCGCGGGTCGTCTGCGCGTGTCCTCCCTTGGCCCGCCCGTCGGTGGTACAAGACGGGTCTTTTTCTATCCGCCCCTCCCTTCCTCCGGCCGCACCCCCTCCACTCTTCCCCACTCTTCCCCACTCTTCCCCTCGCTGCCGCCGCCGCCGCTGCCATTGCAGCCGTGCAGTTCGGACGCGAGCTCGCCCAACCCCTTCCCCTCGGTGCCGCCGAGCTACCCAACCACGACCACCTGGTTTGCGCACCCGCCGGCCGGTTTTGGGGCAGATCCGGTCGGTCTTGAGCTCGGCCGGTTGTGGGAGGCCTGGCCGCGCCATGGATTGGCCGGGCACCTCGCCGGGAGGCCCTGGCAGGGCCGCAAGGCCACATGCAGGCAGTGGCTCCTCCTCTAGCTGCTCGGATCTGCATCGTCGGTGGGCCGCCGGCAGATACACGAATGGCGGCCGGCCGGGCTCGGTGCTTGCCCAAAAGCTCACCGGCGCACCGTTGCCACTCATTAAGTGCGACCACTGCCCAAGGATGGTCGTGCGCCACATCTCTACAACGCCGGAACATCCCGGATGGGTGTTCATCAAGTGCTTAAACGATGGGGTATGCGCTTTTTTAGCTTCGGTTTATGCTCTAGATTTGACTAGTTGTGCTAACTTCAAATTTTGTTGTGTAGAATGGATGCAAGTTTTGGTATTGAGAAGAAGAGTACATCGATATATCGATAGAGCAAAATTTAGTACATGTTCGTGCACTTTTAGCTAGCATAGAGGCTGTAAATGAGACAAGTACACTTGTTGCTAGATTAGAGGCTAGACACAAGACTAGATCTGAGGAAGCAACATCTACTTGTGGCTTGAAGAAGAAAGGAGGATGCCAGATCGAGCCTCCTCCACAGATCAGCAATGAGTGCATCGAGAAGGCCCTAACCCAACTCAAGGGGGCAGTTATGAAAGTTGGCTATCTTCTAAAATGTATTCTTGTTGTTCTTATTTTCTTTGGTCTTGCTTTACTAGTCAAAATGTGATGATGCATTTTCCATGTACCAAAAATGAATGATGAAATAAAGTTAAGGACTTGCAAAGAAATAATACGCGGACATGATGCGGCCGGGATGCGTCCGCGCGGTGGGCGCACGGCCACCGCATCCCAGGACACGCCCGGACACGACCCCAAATCCCTACCCAAACGGACAGAATCCGGACAAAACGGACGTCCGTTTGGGGTCGCGCGGTGAAGTTGGCCTTAGGAGGGGAGGAGGAGCCAGTAAAGGACGGGGGTCGGTGGTGGCCGGTAGACGTTAGTCGGTACGGGCTGTCAAAAAAAAGTTCGAGCTAGGCAAGCTATGAATTCGGTTCGATTTTATGGTCAGTTTGCTTGAGCTCTACAAAATGAATCATTTTTTTCCTTTTGAGGGGACAATGAATCAAACTTTTTCTTTTTGAAGTTGGACAATGAATCAAATTTGATAGGACATCTTGTGATAATTTCATTCGTCAGATTATGTTTGCAACTCCGGTTTATATGTGAATCTATGCCATATTCACATTTCGCAAAAAA
This sequence comes from Triticum aestivum, assembly GCF_018294505.1. NCBI lineage: Eukaryota > Viridiplantae > Streptophyta > Magnoliopsida > Poales > Poaceae > Triticum > Triticum aestivum. The sequence goes on from NC_057806.1 coordinate 121,379,265, forward strand.
AAACTCAACTTGTTTTCTTATATATCCTATGAATGAGATTGCAAATATAAAATCGTTAAGCTTATTGTGCCTATGCCATTTCATTAAAATCAACTTGATATGTGAATATAGCATAGATAAAAAAAATCTTGGTTAGTGCTATTTGCATATCTTGTAATGTTATTGTTATGCAACCTTTACCTTTACATAATTTGCATGATTCTTCACATATCCCATGCCATGATCGCCTTGCTTTGGACATGCATTGTTTTAGATGTTGTTCAATTTCTCCTTTCATTACTTGCAACATGCTTATACTATTGCTCGTGAGGAAGCCTCTATAGTTTCCTTATACATGTTAGAAGATTGTGATTCATCATATGCATTGCATGCTCCCAATAGTTGTATGCACAATATGCTTGATATACCAAAAATCCATCTTTGCACCCGAGCTCATCTATCATATGCATTACATGCTTCCCATAGTTGTGTGCACAATATGCTTGATATACCGAAAATCCATCTCTGCACCCGAGCTCATCTGCACCCACGCTGACGAAAAAAATAAAAAAAACTAGAAAAAATCAAAAAATTCCAAAAAAATTGTGAGGTAGAAAATTTGATGCGTGAGGTTCGCTCCGATTTTCATATCATTTCGACATCTGAGGAGCCCTCAGCAAAAAAGACAAATTGAGGGTCTGTAAAAATGTTTATTGTTCATGTACTGTTTTGGTCCAATTTGTCTTTTTTGCTGAGAGCTGCTCACATGTTCAAATGATTTAAAATTTGGAGCGGGCCTCATGCAACAAATTGTCTACCGTACAAAAAAATTGGAATTTTTTGAATTTTTTATGAATTCTTTTCTAACCAGGTGCAAATAAGCCTGGGCACCAAAACGTCCTACTCCTTGATGTACATGCTATTGATGTGACTATATTTCATGTCCCAATCGTGCTAAGAGCATCTCCAGCCGTTCGCCCCCGAGGGGCTAGAAAAAGCGTAGCTTGGGGGCGAACCGACGATATTTTCATCATGGGGGCGATCGGGTTTCTAGCCGCCGCCCCCAGACGCCCTTTTTGTAAAAAAATTAAAAAGACATTTGGCCAAAATTCAGCAAACACGACATATATTTGATGATATTTAGGCGTTTCACAGTTTTTTACATATAGAAAAAATAAAATCTACTAAAAAGGAAAACAAAGGGCTGCTGCCACGCCTACAGGCCGAAGAACTTGCTGAACGCGGTGTAGTCGCCGTCGCCGTCGTCGTACTCCTCCTTCTCCTTCTTCACACGGCCGTCCCTGCCAGAGCCTTGCCCGGGGTTGCCCTGGCGGACTGGTTTGGCCGGTGGCGGTGCGTCATCGTCGTTGTCCTTGAGCACGATGACGCCTCCCTCGTCGTGGCCACGGTGGCGTGCGGGGATCTCCTCCAGGGCACGGCGCTGGTGCTCCATCTCGAGCCGGGCCCAATCCTTCCGCGACCACTTCATGGCGGCCTCGTCGTCGAGCGCGTCATCATGCTCGCTCTTCACGGCGGCGAGGCCCGGCTCCATCTTCGGCTTGACGAGTGATACGTCTCCAACGTATCTATAATTTTTGATTGTTACATGCTATTATATTACCTGTTTTGGATGTTTAATGGACTTTAATATGCTCTTTTATATTATTTTTGGGACTAACCTATTAACCGGAGGCCTAGTGCCAGTTTCTGTTTTTTTGCCTATTTCAGTGTTTCGTAGAAAAAGAATATCAAGCAGAATCCAAATAGAACGAAACCTTCACAAGGATCTTTCTGGGAACAAACGCAATGCAGGAGACTTGGAGTGGAAGTCAGAGACGCAACGAGGCAGCCACGAGGCAGGAGGGCGCGCCCAGGGGGTAGGCACGCCCCCACCCTCGTGGGCCCCTCGTAGCTCCACCGACGTACTTCTTTTGTCTATATATACTCTTATACCCTAAAAACATCCAGGGGAGCCACGAAACCACTTTTCCACCGCCGCAACCTTCTGTACCCGTGAGATCCCATCTCGGGCCTTTTCCGGCGATCTGTCGGAGGGGGAATCAATCACAGAGGGCTTCTACATCAACACCATAGCCTCTCTGATGATGTGTGAGTAGTTTACCACAGACCTTCGGGTCCATAGTTATTAGCTAGATGGCTTCTTCTCTCTCTTTGGTTCTCAATACAAAGTTCTCCTCGATGTTCTTGGAGATCTATTCGATGTAATCACTACAAAAAAAGACACATCTGTGACATTTTGAGCCGAACGAAATTTTTTTGTCATACATATGACACTTCTATGATGATAATTATGACAAAACCCGGTATCATCATAGATGTGGTGGGATCATACTTCTATGACAAAAAATCATGATAGAAAATGGGCTTTTCGTCCTGGGCGGGCCGGAGACGTGGCTGCATGACATTCTTTGGGTCGTCCATGACGGAAAAAACCGTGGTAGAAGCGAGGGCGAGGAAAATTTTGGGGAGTTCCTGGTTACGGTGGAAGGTCGGGGGCCGAGCGATGCTCGTTTCTCTCGTACACGTACGTGCGTGTGTGCGAGGCGTTGGCTCTAACTGAACCCGAGCGAGGCGTTGGGCTCTAACTAAACCCGAGCGATTGCACTGCAGGCTACGCATTACTGAACCCGAGCGATCGATCGATGACTGTTAACTGAACCCGATCGAGCGATTCCTTCGCTACTGCTGCTAACTGAAGCCGATCGATTGGATGAACAGTGAGCGTTGCAGGGGGAGGGGGGTTGGATGAACAGTGAGCGGTGGCGTTGCCTCTGGATGAACAGGACCCTGTGGTGTGGAGGGCTGGATGAACAGTAGACGGTGGAGGGGTGCCCGTGGAGGGGTGGTTGAACAAGACCCCGTGGTGTGGAGGGCTGGATGAACAGTAGACGGTGGAGGGGTGCCCATGGAGAGGTGGTTGAATAGTAGCCGGTGGAATAGCGCGCGGTGGAGGCTGGGTGAACAGGAGCCCGTGGAGGCTGGAGGAGGTCGACGGTAGCCCGTGGAGGCTGGAGGAGGTCGACGGTGGAGATGAACAGTATCCCGTGGAGTCCCGTTTTGCGGTACGCCACACCCCTCCCGATGAACAGGACCCCTGTTTCGACTGTAGGAGGTCCGTTTCGTCCGTTTTGCGGTACGCCACACCCCTCCCGATCAACATGACCCCCGTTTCGACCGTAGGAGGTCCGTTTCCTCCGTTTTGCGGTACGCCACACCCCTCCCGATCAACAGGACCCCCGTTTTGACCATAGGAGGTCCGTTTCCTCCGTTCTGCGGTACGCCAGGCCTCGTTTCCATCGCTTGTTCCGTCCAAACCCTTCCGATGAACACGACCACGCATTCCGTTTCGACCCAGCCGGTTGGCTCCCACATGTTTCGTTGCCTCCCGATGAACATGACGCATTTCGTTGCCTCCCCATGAACACGACGCATTCCGTCGCCTCCCGATGAACACGACGCATTCCGTTGCCTTCCCGTGAACACGACGACGACGCTGTTTCTCCGTTCCGACCCAGCCATGTACAGGAGCCTTGGCCGTACGTATGCACGAGTAGGCGTTCGAGACCCCACCCGTATGTACACATACGTGGCCGTATATTCTTTCTTGCATCCTGGCCGCTGTACGTACGTGTACATGCTACGTGCGCGCCTCCACTACAACATGTGCGCGCCTCTACTACGACACGTGCGCGCCTCTACATCAACCAGTATGTACGTGCACGTTCGCGACCAGAATGACAACGCTACGTATGCTTCGACCAGGTGGGTCCCGACTGTCAGGAACTTCCTTGCATGCGAAGATGTAGCTGGTGGGGTCCCAGCAGTCAGGGGGGCGAATCGTTTTGTTTTTTTCCCGGACGCACTTCCTTGCGTGCGAAGGTGTAGCTAGTGGGTCCCAGCAGTCAGGGGGAAACGTTTTTTTTGCGAAATACGGTGGCCTGTCTGGTTGGTCCCCGCTGTCAGGTGGAGGAATAATTATTTTGCACGTAATAAGGAGGCACTTCCTTGCTGCGGCCGTGGACCCAGCTGTCAGCCTCTCCACGTACAGTCCACGTCCGATGGAAGCCGTTCCTTAACCACGTTGACCATGCCGCGCCGAGAGCACCAGGGCGGTGGACGATGGCGAGGCCTAGGAAGGGGGTGACGCGGAGCCGGGGAAGACGCTGCAGTGGATGCCCACGCGTAGAGGAGTACGAGGGTTCACTGATTCGCTGTGGTGTGAGGCTGCCGTCGCCGCAGAATAACAGGGGGTATGGGTGAGTAGAGGGATGGCCTGGCCAGCGGCGGGAGTAGTAGGGGGTCGGTGAGGCCTCCGCCGCATCGCAGCCGGCCACGGGAGGCAGGAGCACGAGGCACGACCGACACTGGTTTGGGCGGTTGGAGCAAGAAGACCAGAGGTTGAAGAAGCACTACGTCCGTTGGATGGACATCGTACGGTCACTGGAGCTAGAATCGTGCATATTGACTAAGTTGACAAAGTCCTCCATCCCCGTCAACTTAGTAGGCCCACAAGTCAGCTTGCCACTATACTGGGTCCTAGCTAACAGGGGGAGTATTCATTTTTTTGTGCGTAATAAGGAGGCACTTCCTTGCGTGCGAAGATATAGCTGGTGGGTCCGAGCTGTCAGCGACGGTAACATTTTTTCACGAAATACAGAGGCCCTTTCGGTGGGTCCCTGATGTCAGGTGGAGGAATCATTATTTTGCGCGTAATAAGGAGGCATTTCCTTGCGTGCGGCCATGGACCCAGTTGTCGGCCTCTCCACGTACATTCCACTTCAGATGCATGTCGGTCGTTGACCATGTTGACCATGCCACGCCGAGAGCACTAGATGTTCCCCTTCAAAATGGCCAATTGTTGGCGCCCTTCCCGCTCATTTTTTGGAAAGAGGACCAGGGCCTCTATAAATAGGACTAGCACCCGAAAGAAGAAAGAGAGAGGAGAAATAAGAAGAGAGAGGTCCAGAGAGAAAGAAAGAGAGAAAGGTCCGGACCAAGTAGAACACACTGCACCAGCTTAAGAACACCTCTCGCAAAGCCGTTCTTCCCCTGTATTGTTCATCATCAGCCCCTGAGGCAATCCACTACACCACACACTGGAGTAGGGTATTACACCATATCGGTGGCCCGAACCAGTATAAACCTCGTGTCCCTTGTGTGTTCTTTTCTCTAGCCTAGATTTCTCGCGAGTCATAGAAGCGCGAGTCGGTAGGGGAAAGATCTCCATGCGCACACCAGAGTTCGAACCTTAAGGGTCTGCCGGAACCCGAAATCCGACATTTGGCGCGCCAGGTAGGGGTGCGCTGCAATCCTTCTTCCTCCGCATCGCGTTCCGTCGCCTCGCCGTTCAGATGTCGAGTGACCCGGCTGCCAACACCAACCACTGGGCGGCGTGGCCCGCCCACGCCGTGTCGCCGGCTCGGGGCGACCTCAACCTTGCGCCTCAGGCAGCCCGTGCTCCGTAGGGCCCTGCGGGGCGCGGGCGACGCGGCCAGACGCCGCCTGCCCTCACACCACGGCAGGTGCGGGCCACAGCAAGGGCCTCAAACCATGTCGCGGCCACAGCGCCGCACACCCGACGGGAACAGGCGAACTCCAGGGCCGCGCTCACGGTGGCCCGAGAGCTGCTACGGTGCCGGCGGCCGCGACGTGTTGTTGGAGCGAGTAGCCGAGCTCCTGGACGCCGCCGCCTCAGGATCACCTCCCTTCCGCGTCCAGCTGCCGCCCCAGGTCTAGGGCGGGCCGTATGGCGACATTATACGTGCTCATGCAACTTCAAGCGGACTCCAGGGCCTGTTCAGCGCCAACGCCTCCGTCGGCACCAGGCGACAAGTCGCGCCGGCCCCACCTCCGGCCAGCGAAGGGATGCACGCCATGGCCTCTGGCTTCTGCGGACCGCCGCGCCATCACCCCCAAGATGATGCTCCAAGCCAGACTGCATGGCATGCGGGGCGCTACGGCGAGGCCCACGAGGCGGTGGACCCAGAAGCTTATGTGCCCCGCATGGTGGATCAGGGGTGCGCGCTGGAAGAAGATCATGGCTCATTCCTCGGGCCAGGCTGGGGCGAGGAGGCGCCAGAAGTTGAGCTCTTTCAGGAACCCCGAGAGAGCCTCGACAACCGCACTGGCGGCAACAACTATCGGGTACCACTCATTCCTCGGGAGCAAGCTTATGCTAACAATGGGTCGCATGAGATACAGGTCGCCGCAGCAGATGGCTGCCCCAATGCTGCAGCCTCCTATCCCTCATGAGGAGGGCGCAGGGGGCTGCATGAGAGGGGCCGAGATCCGGGTTCGCCCCCGCGGCAGTCGGAGCAAGGCGCTCTCATGAGGTAGGCCCTCTGCCGAGGAGGTGCCCCAGGGCCTGCCCCCGGCAGAGGACCCGTGGTCGTTAGGGGAACCGCTAGCGACCGCTCTACCCCATTGGTGTCGTCCTTGGTCTCCGGCCACCGTCAATGGCGGTAGAGTGTGGCGCAAGGCGGGGCCCTTGTCAGGCGATATGAAGCAAGGCTGGTACCTGTGAAGAAGACCCAGTGCCTGTGAAGCTCGCCGCCCGTGACACTCACATAATAATGAGTGGGGATGTACACGCCCCGGAGTCTCCGGAGAGCTGCCCTCGGGCCTCGGGGGCTCCCGCCCACGCCCAGTGGCAGCACTTAGCTCCGTGTTAGTGATAAGACGTCGAAGACTAGACTAGGTGCCGGACGCGGCCTTTTGCTTTTCGCTTCTTCCTTGTTGACAAGTTTCTTCGGTTTGGATTTACGTTGGATTTGAGCTCGAGACTTGCGTGTGTTTGGGGAAGGGGTGTTTAGTCTCGTTCGAGCAATCTCTCGTGTTCTGATTTCGGCTTTGCGTCCAAAGTTAGCGTTGGTTGCCCCCTCGCGAGCCCCTCGTCACCGCACCCTCTCCGGAGGTTCTCATCGCAGGATCAACATGATAATCAGAAGACACCCGAGGCGCGGCGGCCCCCGCAGGCCCGCTCGGAACTCGTCGGAGTCGAAAGGAAAACAAGTCGGCTGACCCATCACCGGGCTAGCAGCTAAGCTCACACGCAACGTTATGTTTACCAAGATACTGATCGCAAACCTTTACATGAGGGGTCTCCCCTCCCAAAATGCTCTTACATTCTTCAGGGCCGAGCCCGAACCTTCTTCGTGCAGGGTAAACAGTAGCGACATACGGTCAGTCGGACATATCACTCACCGTGTCTTCTAGGGCACCCCCGGAGGCATCACTGGCGTCGCTGACATCGTCGCCTCCACCGCCAACACCTCCGACAGCGCCAGGCTCGTCCACAACGCCGCCTTCATTGGCGGCCACGATCACGCCGTCATCATCAGACGCAAAGGCCCTGACGAGGGCATCCACATTGTCGTCCACCCATTGCGCCAGGTCGCCTCGAACGGCTATGGGCACGGGTGCAATGGCAGCGTCGAAGTCGAAGTGGGGGTCCCTGTCTTGCAGATAGCTGAAGACGCGGGAGAAGGCACGCCCGAGCAAGGCTCAGCTCCTCTCTTCGACAAGCCAACGGGACCTCTCGGAGCGGTTCTCCAGAAGCGTCACCACATCAGTGAAAAACTGGAGGTTGCCGGCGTAGCTGGCCTCATGCGGCTCCTTAGCGGCAGCCTCGCAAATGTTGCCCAAAGCTGTGTTGGCCCTCTCCCTGAGCGTTCGAAGCATGGGGGCATGCACGTGTTCTAGAACCCGCCGCCGACGGATCTCGTCCTCATTCCGCTGCGCGACGGCCTCGGCGTCATCAACCCTCTGTTGGAGAAGAACCAGCTTAGCCCGGGAAGAGGCCAGCTCCGCCTGCGCTGTGCCAAGGGCAGCTGTGGATGAGTCCGCACGCCGCGTCACTTCATCCAGTTTGGCCCTGAGGGCCACAGTCCTACCCTCAGCCTCGGCCCTGATCAGCCCCAACCTCGCTTCGTATTCGCGCTCGAAAGCCGAGCGAGCTTCCGCCATGCGGCGGTCGACCTCTTCCTGGGCCCGGACTTCGCGCGCAGCAACGTCATCCTCCGCCTGGGCCACCAGGCGCTCCCTTGTCTCCAACCGCTCAAGGTCAAGGTTGCGCTCGGCGGCCTCCAGCGTCAGTGCCTCCTCGCGCTTCAGCAGCTCCGCCTGGTCGACGGAGGCCCCCTTCAGCGACTCAAGGGCCGCCTGGCGCAGTTCCACTTGCTGCTCCAGGGAGTTGCTCCAGGCTTGGAGCTCCCATGCGCGCTCCTCCGCATCTCTGCGCCAACGGTCTCCTTCCCGAGCCTCCTCGACGACCTGGGAGCAGGCCTCCCGCGAAGCCACCAGCGACGCTTCAGCCTTCGCCTTGTCAAGATCACGTTGGTGACGCGCGAGGGCGACGTCTACCTTCAGTTTGCGCCTCTCCTCAGCAAGGCGCAAACCTTCGGCCTCGAGGCACGCATCCTCGCCAGCAAGCTATGCCCTGATCCGGCTCACCGCGTCCGCCGCCCCCTGGAGGAACTCTTGGCGAAGGGCGCGACGCTCCCGAGTGCTCCTGAGCACCTCTTCCGCATCACCCTCTTCCACCGGAGTATGCGGAGGGCCCCGAGGCGGCATGCCCCCTCCCAGCGCAGGGCTGGGGGCTGGCGCCCTAGCCATCACCGAATGGACCCCTCTGGGAATCCAGCCGGTCGTCGGTCCACCCACGGAGGAGGAGCTAAAGGCAGACTTCAACCATTCACCCTCTATGATCAGAGGAGGAATGCGGGGCAAGCCGGATGTGCCCCAGGGGGACTCATGAAGAAAGGACAGCGGGCGCTGATGTCTACTACACAACCTTCTTCTTGTAGATGTTGTTGGTCCTCCAAGTGCAGAGGTTTGTAGGACAGTAGCAAATTTCCCTCAAGTGGATGACCTAAGGTTTATCAATCCGTAGGAGGTGTAGGATGAAGATGGTCTCTCTCAAGCAACCCTGCAACCAAATAACAAAGAGTCTCTTGTGTCCCCAACACACCCAATACAATGGTAAATTGTATAGGTGCACTAGTTCGGCGAAGATATGGTGATACAAGTGCAATATGGATAGTAGATAATAGTATTTGTAATCTGAAATTATAAAAACAGCAAGGTAATTAATGATAAAAGTGAGCGTAAACGGTATTGCAATATGTGGAAATAAGGCATAGGGTTCATACTTTCACTAGTGTAAGTCCTCTCAACAATAATAACATAATTGGATCATAAAACTATCCCTCAACATGCAACAAAGAGTCACTCCAAAGTTACTAATAGCGGAGAACAAACGAAGAGATTATGGTAGGGTACGAAACCACCTCAAAGTTATCCTTTCTGATCGATCTATTCAAGAGTCCGTAGTAAAATAACACGAAGCTATTCTTTCCGTTCAATCTATCATAGAGTTCGTACAAGAATAACACCTTAAGACACAAATCAACCAAAACCCTAATGTCACCTAGATACTCCAATGTCACCTCAAGTATCCGTGGGTATGATTATACGATATGCATCACACAATCTCAGATTCATCTATTCAAACCAACACAAAGTACTTCAAAGACTTCCCCAAAGATTCTACCGGAGAGTTGATGTCTACTACACAACCTTCTTCTTGTAGACGTTGTTGGGCCTCCAAGTGCAGAGGTTTGTAGGACAGTAGCAAATTTCCCTCAAGTGGATGACCTAAGGTTTATCAATCCGTAGGAGGCGTAGGATGAAGATGGTCTCTCTCAAGCAACCCTGCAACCAAATAACAAAGAGTCTCTTGTGTCCCCAACACACCCAATACAATGGTAAATTGTATAGGTGCACTAGTTCGGCGAAGATATGGTGATACAAGTGGTATATGGATAGTAGATAATAGTTTTTGTAATCTGAAAATATAAAAACAGCAAGGTAACTAATGATAAAAGTGAGCGTAAACGGTATTGCAATGATAGTAAACAAGGCCTAGGGTTCATACTTTCGCTAGTGTAAGTTCCCTCAACAATGATATCATAATTGGATCACATAACTATCCCTCAACATGCAACAAAGAGTCACTCCAAAGTCACTAATAGCGGAGAACGAACGAAGAGATTATGGTAGGGTACGAAACCACCTCAAAGTTATTCTTTCCAATCAATCTGTTGGGCTATTCCTATAAGTGTCACAAACAACCCTAGAGTTCGTACTAGAATACAGGGGAAGAACCCAAAGTTCCTACCAGATTCATCTATTCAACCAACACATAGAACCTCAAAGAGTGCCCCAAAGTTCCTACCAGAGAATCACGACGAAACCGTGTGCCAACCCCTATGCATAGGTTCATGGGCGGAACCCACAAGTTGATCACCAAAACATACATCAAGTGAATCACGTGATATCCCATTGTCACCACAGATATGCACGGCAAGACATACATCAAGTGTTCTCAAATCTTTAAAGACTCAATCCGATAAGATTACTTCAAAGGGGAAACTCGATTCATTACAAGAGAGAAGAGGGGGAGGAGAAACATAAGATCCAACTATAATAGCAAAGCTCGTGATACATCAAGATCGTGCCAAATCAAGAACACGAGAGAGAGGGAGAGAGAGAGAGAGATCAAACACATAGCTACTGGTACATACCCTCAGCCCCGAGGGTGAACTACTCCCTCCTCATCACGGAGAGCGTTGGGATGATGAAGATGGCCACCGGTGAGGGTTCCCCCCTCCGGCAGGGTGCTGGAACAGGGTCCCGATTGACTTTTGGTGGCTACAGAGGCTTGCGGTGGCAGAACTCCAGATCTAATCTCCGTTTTGACCCCGTTTGATATTCCTTTTCCTCGAAACACTGAAATAGGCATAAAACAGCAAATCTGGGCTGGGCCTCCAGTCAATAGGTTAGTCCCAAAAATAATATAAAAGTGGAAAATAAAGCCCAATATTGCCCAAAATAGGAGATAATATAGCATGGAGCAATCAAAAATTATAGATACGTTGGAGACGTATCAGCATCCCCAAGCTTAATTCCTGCTCGTCCTCGAGTAGGTAAATGATAAAAACAGAATTTTTGATGCGGAGTGCTACTTTATAATTTCAATGTAATTCTTCTTACTTGTGATATGAATATTCAGATCCGAAAGATTCAAGACAAAAGTTCATATTGACATAAAAATAATAATACTTCAAGCATACTAACTAAGCAATTATGTCTTCTCAAAATAACATGGCCAAAGAAAGTTCATCCCTACAAAATCATATAGTTTAGTCATGTTTCATTTTCGTCACACAAGAATGCTCTCATCATGCACAACCCCGATGACAAGCCAAGCAATTGTTTCATACTTTAGTAATCTCAAACCTATAAACTTCCACGCAATACATGAGCGTGAGCCATGGATATAGCACTATGGGCGGAATATAATATAATGAGGGGGGTTATGTGTAGAAGACAAAAAGGAGAAAGTCTCACATCAACGAGGCTAATCAATGGGCTATGGAGATGCCCATCGATTGATGTTAATGGAAGGAGTAGGGATTGCCATGCAACGGATGCACTAGAGCTATAAATGTATGAAAGCTCAACAAAAGAAACTAAGTGGGTGTGCATCCAACTTGCTTGCTCATGAAGACCTAGGGCACTTGAGGAGGCCCATTGTTGGAATATACAAGCCAAGTTCTATAATGAAAAATTCCCACTAGTATATGAAAGTGATAACATGAGAGACTCTCTACTATGAAGATCATGGTGCTACTTTGAAGCACAAGTGTGGTAAAAGGATAGTAACATTGTCCCTTCTCTCTTTTTCTCTCATTTTTTGGGGCCTTTTCTTTTTTTATGGCCTTTCTCTTTTTTTTGCCTTCACTTTTTTATGGCCTTTCTCTTTTTTTTATTCCTCACTTGGGACAATGCTCAAATAATGATGATCATCACACTTCTATTTATTTACTACTCAATGATTACAACTCGATACTAGAACAAAATATGACTCTATATGAATGCCTCCGGCAGTGTACCGGGATGGTCAATGAATCAAGAGTGACATTTATGAAAGAATTATGAACGGTGGCTTTGCCACAAATACGATGTCAACTACATGATCATGCAAAGCAATATGACAATGATGAATGTGTCATGATAAACGGAATGGTGGAAAGTTGCATGGCAATATATCTCGGAATGGCTATGGAAATGCCATAATAGGTAGGTATGGTGGCTGTTTTGAGGAAGATATAAGGAGGTTTATGTGTGATAGAGTGTATCATATCACGGGGTTTGGATGCACCGGCGAAGTTTGCACCAACTCTCTATGTGAGAAAGGGCAATGCACGATACCGAAGAGGCTAGCAAGGATGGAAGGGTGAGAGTGCGTATAATCCATGGACTCAACATTAGTCATAAAGAACTCACATACTTATTGCAAAAATCTACAAGTCATCAAAAACCTCGGTACTACACGCATGCTCCTAGGGGGATATATTGGTAGGAAAAGATCATCGCTCGTCCCCGACTGCCACTCATAAGGAAGACAATCAAATAACACCTCATGTTTGAAATTTGTTACACAACGTTTACCATACGTGCATGCTACGGGACTTGCAAACTTCAACACAAGCACTTATCAAATTCACAACTACTCAACTAGCATGACTTTGATATTATTACCTCCATATCTCAAAACAATCATCAAGCATCAAACTTCTCTTAGTATTCAGAACACTCATAAGAAAGTTTTTACTAATCTTGAATACCTAGCATATTGGGATTATTTAAGAAAATTACCATGATATTTAAGACTCTCAAAATAATATAAGTGAAGCATCAGAGTTCATCTATTTCTTCAAAATAAAACTACCACCATGCTCTAAAAGATATAAGTGAAGCACTAGAGCAAACGACAAACTACTCCGAAAGATATAAGTGAAGATCAATGAGTAGTCGAATGATTATGCAACTATGTGAAGACTCCCTAACATTTAATAATTTCAGATCTTGGTATTCTATTCAAACAGCAAGCAAATCAAAATAAAATGACATCTAAGAATAGCAAACATCATGTGAAAAAGCAAAAACTTAGGATCAACCGAAACTAACCGATAGTTGTTGAAGAAGAAAGGTGGGATGCCAACCGAGGCATCCCCAAGCTTAGATGCTTGAGACTTCTCGAAATATTATCTTGGGGTGACTTGGGCATCCCCAAGCTTGAGCTTTCGTGTCTCCTTAATTCCTCTCATATCACGGTCTCCCTAAATCTCAAAAGCTTCATCCACACAAAACTCAACAAGGACTCGTGAGATAAGTTAGTATAAACCATTGCAAAAACCTTATCATACTCTACTGTAGAAAATCACTAAAATTATTATTCAACAATGCATACTAAATGGCTCTGCATAGTTAATAGTTCTATCCTCAAATAGAATCATTAAAGAAGCAAACATATGCAAACAATGCAAACATAACAGCAATCTGCCTAAACAGGATAGTCTGTAAAGAATGCTGCAACATCCATACTTCCCTAGCTCCAAAAATTATGAAATAAAATTACCACTGTAGTAAATTTATCAGAGCTTAATATGCAAAAAAATTCAACATTTTATCACATTCTGACTTTTCTAGGGGATTATTGAAACAGCGGTAAACTTTCTGTTTTCAAACAGCAACATGTATACTTGTAACATAGGCATAGTAAAGGCTATCAATGCCACTTTTATTGAAATAAAAGATGCAAAACATTGTTCTAAATAAAAGAAAGCAAATCCTAACAAAATAAATTGACACTCCAAGCAAAACACATATCATGTGGTAAATAAAAATATAGCTACAAGTAAAGTTACCGATGAACGAAGACGAAAGAGGGGATGCCTTCCGGGGCATCCCCAAGCTTAGGCTCTTGGCTATCCTTGAATATTACCTTGGGGTGACTTGGGCATCCCCAATCTTAGGATCTTGACACTCCTTATTCCATAGTCCATCGAATGCTTACCCAAAACTTGAAAACTTCACAACACAAAACTTAACAGAAAACTCGTAAGCTCCGTTAGTATAATAAAATAAATCACCACTTCAAGGTACTGTAATGAACTCATTCTTTATTTATATTGGTGTTAGACCTACTGTATTCCAACTTCTCTATGGTTTATAAACTCTTTTACTAGCCATAGATTCATTAAAATAAGCAAACAACACATAGAAAACAGAATCTGTCAAAAACAGAACAGTCTGTAGTAATCTGGATCAAACGTATACTTATGGAACTCATACAGTTCTCAAATAAATTGCTGGACCTGAGGAATTTATCTATTAATCATCTGCAAAAATAATTAACTAAATAGAACTCTCCAAATAAAAATGGCAGCAGTTCTCGTGAGCGCTAAAGTTTCTGTTTTTTACAGCATGATCAACAAGACTTTCCCCAAGTCTTCCCAAAGGTTCTACTTGGCACAAACACTAATTAAAAGCATAAAACCACATCTAAACAGAGGATATATGAATTATTTATTACTCCCTCCGTAAACTAATATAAGAGCATTTATAATACTAAAATAATGATCTAAACGCTCTTACATTAGTTTACAGAGGGAGTACTTAACAGGAGCAAAAAGCAAAGAACAAGAATATAATTGGGTTGCCTCCCAACAAGCGCTATCGTTTAACGCCCCTAGCTAGGCATGATGATTTCAATGATGCTCACATAAAGGATAAGAATTGAAACATAAATAGAGCATCATGAAGAATATGACTAACACATTTAAGTCTAACCCACTTCCTATGCATAGGTATTTTGTGAACAAACAACTTATGGGAGCAATAATCAACTAGCATAGGAAGGTAAAACAAGCATAACTTCAAAACTTTAAGCACATAGAGAGGAAACTTGATATTATTGCAATTCCTACAAGCATATATTCCTCCCTCATAATGATTTTCAGTAGCATCATGAATGAATTCAACAATATAACCAGCACCTAAATCATTCTTTCCATGATCTACAAGCATAGAAAATTTACTACTCTCCACATAAGCAAAATTCTTCTCATGAATAATAGTGGGAGCAAACTCAACAAAATAACTATCATGTGATTGAAAATTAAGATCAAGATGACAAGTTTCATGGTTATCATTATTCTTTAAAGCATACGTGTCATCACAATAATCATCATAGATAGGAGGTATGCTTCCATCATAATAAATTTGCTCATCAAAACTTGGGGGACAAAAAATATCATCTTCATCAAACATAGCTTCCCCAAGCTTGTGGCTTTGCATATCATTAGCATCATGGATATTCAAGGAATTCATACTAACAACATTGCAATCATGCTCATAATTCAAATATTTAGTGCCAAACATTTTATAGATTTCTTCTTCTAGCACTTGAGCTCAATTATCCTTTCCATCATACTCACGAAAGATATTAAAAAGGTGAAGCGTATGAGACAAACTCAATTCCAATTTTTTAGTTTTCTTTTATAAACTAAACTAGTGATAAAACAAGAAACTAAAAGACTTGATTGCAAGATATACCTTCAAGCACTGACCTCCCCGGCAACAATGCGAGAAAAGAGCTTGATGTCTACTACACAACCTTCTTCTTGTAGACGTTGTTGGGCCTCCAAGTGCAGAGGTTTGTAGGACAGTAGCAAATTTCCCTCAAGTGGATGACCTAAGATTTATCAATCCGTAGGAGGCGTAGGATGAAGATGGTCTCTCTCAAGCAACCCTACAACCAAATAACAAAGAGTCTCTTGTGTCCCCAACACACCCAATAGAATGGTAAATTGTATAGGTGCACTAGTTCGGCGAAGAGATGGTGATACAAGTGCAATATGGATAGTAGATAATAGTATTTGTAATCTGAAATTATAAAAACAGCAAGGTAACTAATGATAAAAGTGAGCGTAAACGGTATTGCAATGTGTGGAAATAAGGCCTAGGGTTCATACTTTCACTAGTGTAAGTCCTCTCAACAATAATAACATAATTGGATCATAAAACTATCCCTCAACATGCAACAAAGAGTCACTCCAAAGTCACTAATAGCGGAGAACGAACGAAGAGATTATGGTAGGGTACGAAACCACCTCAAAGTTATTCTTTCCAATCAATCCGTTGGGCTATTCCTATAAGTGTCACAAATTGCCCTAGAGTTCGTACTAGAATAACACCTTAAGACACAAATCAACCAAAACCCTAATGTCACCTAGATACTCCAATGTCACCTCAAGTATCCGTGGGTATGATTATACGATACGCATAACACAATCTCAGATTCATCTATTCAACCAACACATAGAACCTCAAAGAGTGCCCCAAATTTCCTACCGGAGAATCACAACGAAAACGTGTGCCAACCCCTATGTATAGGTTCATGGGCGGAACCCGCAAGTTGATCACCAAAACATACATCAAGTGAATCACGTGATATCCCATTGTCACCACAGATATCCACGGCAAGACATACATCAAGTGTTCTCAAATCTTTAAAGACTCAATCCGATAAGATTACTTCAAAGAGGAAACTCGATTAATTACAAGAGAGAAGAGGGGGACGAGAAACCTAAGATCCAACTATAATAGCAAAGATCGCGCTACATCAAGATCGTGCCAAATCAAGAACACGAGAGAGAGAGAGAGAGAGAGAGATCAAACACATAGCTACTGGTACATACCCTCAGCCCCGAGGGTGAACTACTCCCTCCTTGTCATGGAGAGCGCTGGGATGATGAAGATGGCCACCGGTGAGGGTTCCCCCCTCCGGTAGGGTGCCGGAACAGGGTCCCGATTGACTTTTGGTGGCTACAGAGGCTTGCGGCGGCGGAACTCCAGATCTAATCTCCGTTTTGACTCCGTTTGATATTCCTTTTCCTCGAAACACTGAAATAGGCATAAAATAGCAAATCTGGGCTGGGCCTCCGGTTAATAGGTTAGTCCCAAAAATAATATAAAAGTGGAAAATAAAGCCCAATATTGCCCAAAACAGTAGATAATATAGCATGGAGCAATCAAAAATTATAGATATATTGGAGACGTATCAGGCGCGAAGGCTCAAGGTGCCCAGTGGAACAGACCACTCCACCAACCGGTCTAGCGGCGGGGGTGCCGCTCGAGCTCGGTGCGCCCAGAGCCAGCAAAGAAGGCGAAGCTTTGGGGGCTGGCTCCTGGTCTGACTTGGCGAATTTGGTAGGACGGGGCCTGAAAGGCCACAATCAGCCGCAGGGATAGTAAAGTAAATGAGCAGAGAAAGAAGAGGACTTACTCGTCCCTGGCGAAGTACTTCCTGCGCTTCAACAAGCGGCAAGGGCGGTCGTCGCCACCCAAGGCCTCCTTCCTCTTGCGGAGGGCCTCGAAATCTACACGGAACCGGCCTAAGCGCCCGATGCAGGGGTCGGCCTGGGGCGCGGAAGAAGCATCAATAAGATCAGCGCCGAAGGAGCCGTCCTGGGGGACGCCATCAGGCAACGCCTCGCGAGGAACGGCCAGGGCCTCGGGAGCCCCGGCCTCAAGAGCCGAGGGACGCAACTCCGCGCCAGCCGCCGCTCTAGGGCGGGCCTCGGGAGGCGCCACCTTCAGGGCTTCTCGCGGCATCGGCACCTCGACATCAGTCGCCTCAGCTCCCGCCAATTCTTGTCTCCCCGCTCTATCGCCTGAGGAAGGACCACTGTGGACGACAGGGGGAGCAACCACGGCGGTTGGGTTCTCGCGGGGCCCCGTGAAGCCAGCCGGGCGCAGCCCCCACTCGTCGAAGCTGGGCATCTGCCTCACAAAATTGGCCCTGCTAGAGCAAAGATACAAAAGGGCACCATCACGCCGAAGGCTGCTTGGGGAAGGATCGCCAGTCAAGACCCTAAGCACAGTCCACAGCACTTCATGCGCCAAGTCCTCATCCTGAAGTCGCATGCGGTCTCTGTGCCCTGCAAAGTCCCACATCCGACGAGAGTGGCGCTGGAGAGGAGCAATGCAGCATTGGAGGAACTCCTTCACCACCTTGGGCGCAGTGACATTGAGCGCCCTCAAACTCTGGAAGCGGCGCCAGACGAAGGCGAGCCTGGGGCTCACGAGCATCTCATGCTCCCAGCCCGAGTGGGGAACAACAGGCGAGGTCGGGTGCGAAAGCAGAGGGTTGGGCACTCCAACATCCACATATAGCCACCGCTCTCTGAACCTGGCCTCAAAAGGAGGAAGGCCGAAGTCGATCCCTGAAGCGGCCATCTCTGGCACGGCGAAGAAGCCCACGCACCCTGAGCACTGAGTGGGGTCGCTCAAGCGTAAGGAAAAGAAGTGGCGCAACAGGGCAACAGAAGGAGGAATGTCTACCATTTCCTCGCAAACAAAAGCAAAGACAGCCAGAAGGGTGATGGACTCAGGCCCGAGGTGCATCATGCGGATTTGATAATGGGAGAGCACCGCATTGAAGAAAGCGGAAAAGGGGGGAACCAGACCCGCCCACATGGCATCAGCGAAGAATCGGACCTCCGTGACGATCCTATCAAGGGAGGCATGGGACGCAGGCCAGACTGTGGTCCTGCCGCAATCATTGAAGATAGTGGCAAGGGCAGAGCGGACCTTGTTCAGGGCTTCTGGATTGAGTATGATCGACCAATCAATGGCAGGGGGCGCCACCGCAGATGAGCGGGGCGAAGGCGTGGGCTTCTTCCCCTTTCTTTCTTTGTTGGCGCCATGGCGATGGAAAGAGGGAAGAGCTCGAGCCGGATTGGCGGCGGAGGTTGGAGCTCGAAGAAGAAGGAAAGGTAGGAGGCGAGCGAGCAGCGGAAAAGGGAACAACTGTGTGCAACTACGGGTCCGCTTAGCCGGGCGCGTAACAAGGCGTCGTGGGGAAGCGTAGATGCCCACGTCCCATCAATCGCCATGCGGCGCCCAAGGCCGCAGGCTATTGGGGCCCGCGGCGCTTCACGCTTGCCCCTTAGCTTCTCTGCTAAGCCAAGTCCGGGCGCGCCTTGGGACCGGGGGCTACTGTCGGTGTTCTGGAAACGGGGGTCCCTAGACTTGCCTGCCTGCGGCCTGCGGCGTGGCTCGAGTGGGGGCCCAGTGCGGCCCAGCTTCATCAGCTCAAGCTCAAGACCCTCGCAAGGGGACAAGCCTTGCGGGGCGGATGACAGGAGGCTTCCTCAGGAGTAGCCTCATCAGGCAGGCTCTCAAGGAGGCGGAGAGATCAAGGGAGGGGTGCCTCACGAGGAGCCCGTGACGCAAGCCATGACGATCGAGATTAGGCGGGCGCCAGGCGGGCGCCGGCCTGCGCAGTGTCCTTGTTTCCCCTTCGGTGCAAAGGGAGAAAGCACAAGCCAAGGCATCAGGAATAGGTTACCATTCCGGTGCAACGAGACCAAGACCAGCAGAGCGGCAGGACGGAGGTCACCGTGGAGCACAAGACGGCGTCATCACCAGTGCTTTTGGCAGCCGAAGACCATCTTTGGCCAGGATAACTTGTACTAGATGTTCCCCTTCAAAATGGCCAATTTTTGGCGCCCTTCCCGATCATTTTTTGGGAAGAGCACCAGGGCCTCTATAAATAGGACTAGCCCCCGAAAGAAGAAAGAGAGAGGAGAAAGAAGAAGAGAGAGGTCCATAGAGAAAGAAAGAGAGAAGAGAAAGAAAGAGAGAAAGGTCCGTACCAAGTAGAACACACTGCACCAGCTCAAGAACACCTCTCGCGAGGCCGTTCTTCCCCTGTATTGTTCATCATCAGCCCGTGAGGCAATCCACTACACCACACACTGGAGTAGGGTATTACACCACATCGGTGGCCCGAACCAGTATAAACCTCGTGTCCCTTGTGTGTTCTTCTTTCTAGCCTAGATTTCTTGCGAGCCATAGAAGCGCGAGTCGGTAGGGGAAAGATCTCCGTGTGCACCCTAGAGTTCGAACCTTAATGGTCTGCCGGAACCCGAAATCCAACAGAGCTAGAATCGTTCATATTGACTAAGTTGACAAAGCCTCCGTCCCCGTAAACTTAGTAGGCCCACAAGTCAGCCTCCCGCCATGGTGGGTCCCGGCTAGCGGGGGGAGTATTCATTTTTCTGTGCGTAATAAGGAGGCACTTTCGGTGGGTCCGAGCTGACAGCGGGGGGAACATTTTTTTCGCGAACTACGGTGGTCCGTCCGCTGGGTCCCAGCAGTCAGGGGCAAACGTTTTTCTCGTGAAATACGATGGCCCGTCCGGTGGGTCCCAGCAGTCAGGGGGGAAACGTTTTTTCCATGAAATACTGGTGGCCCGTCCGATGGGTCCCTGCGGTCAGGTGGAGGAATAATTATTTTGCGCGTAATAAGGAGGCACTTCCTTGTGGCTGCCGTGGACCCAACTATCATCCTCTCCATGTACAGTACTCTTCCGATGGAAGTTGGTCATTGACCACATTGACCACGCCGCGCCGAGAGCACCATGACGGTGGACGATGGCGAGGACTAGGAAGGGGACGACGTGGAGCCGGGGAAGACGCGGCAGTGGATGCCCACGCGGAGAGGAGTACGAGGGTTCATTGGTTCGACTGTGGTGTGAGGCTGCCGTCGCCGCAGAATAACATGGGGAGTGGGTGAGTAGAGGGATGGCCTGGCCAGTGGTGGGAGTAGTATGGGGATGGTGAGGCCTCCGCGGCAGCACAGCCGGCCACAGGAGGCAGGAGCATGCGGCACGACCGGCGCTGCTTTGGGCGGCTGGGGCAAGAAGATCAGAGGTTGAAGAAGCACTACAGCCGTTGGATGGACATCGTTGACCACGCCGCGCCGAGAGCACCAGGGCGGTGGACGACGATGCTTATGAAGGGAACGACACAGAGCCGGGGAAGACACGGCAGTGGCTGCCGACGCGGTGGAGAGTATGAGGGTTGACTGGTTCAGCTACCGTCGCCGGAAAATAACAGGATGTGTGGGTGAGTAGAGGGATAGACATGCTAGGGATGCGAGTATGATGGGGTTGTGAGGCCTGCCCGGCAGCACTGCCAGCCACGGGAGGCGGGAGCAGGCGGTTCCGACGGCGCTGGTTTGGGCGGCGGGGGCAGGAAGATCATTGACTGAAGAAGCACGATTGCCGTTAGATTGACATCTAACGGTCTGATGCTGTTAGAGTCAATTGTTGACTAAGTTTCTTTTTTGAGAAACCTTGTGTATGCATGAACTTAGTAGGCCCACAAGTCAGCCTCCAAATCTGTGGCAGACAACATAAAGCCCATTTGCTATTTTTTATAATTTGCAGCCCATCTGCTAATTCTTAAGTAATTTATCACAACCCATTTTCTGCCCAGGACCACGGTCAAAAAGTTCAACCTTATTTTGCATATTTTGGTGGAGTCCGAACTGTTGTAATCCCGAAATGATAAACATTTTTAAAAACTTATTGCTTTGCCAAAAAAATCATTTTTTTGTAAGCAAATAAGACGTGGGACAATTGAGTTGGTTTAAGGGAAAACCAGTGGTAAAAAATCAGCGCTGGGTGGGAAAAAACAACAAAAATAAGGATGTAAATATGAAAAGGGAATTTTATGTGTTTTCAATATAATGATACGTGTATATGAACTAGTAAAACTATAGGTAGAGATTAGAAAACAGATGTAGGACATGCGTTTCAAGAGGAAAATAGAACTGGGTTGTGTGTTTGATTCAGTAAAAAAACTGCCTACGGATATTGTAAGACAAAATATAACTAACGCTGGAGGGCCAGAGGCCAGTAGATACCTGATGGATCTTTGTGCCCCGTTGTCGTCATGGGCTGGGTCTGTTAAAAACAAAACCAACCCTGGACAGTCTACAGCCCAGTTGAAACTTGCTCGACCTGAAAAAACAATATACGTGCTCAATAAATGAGAGAATTCTGCAAGTACAGACTGATAACTGGGATGCAGCACGAATATTGTTTTTTTATCATGATAATAAGTGCATGCACTTGTTTCGAAAAAATTGGAGAACTGGGAATTCGAACGGTGGGTGCTTATGCTACCCATCAAATAAAAATCAGGTGCCTGAAAATTCGTTTCGAAACAAATGATTCAGCTTTATATCCACGTCGACCCTCGGCATGATGGTTGGAAGCAAATGCAAGTTCATACCAAAAGATCATTAACAACAATACCAACTTGCAGACGACAAGGTAGTACAACTACCAATACCAAACTAACTTATAATCTTTTTACTCTTGGACCTAGTGTTCGTCTGGTAGAAAATCTTGCAGAGGACCAGCTCCCGCTCCTTCTCTTGCTCCAGGTCCCCGAGGTGGTACTGGTGCATCACCCAGTTGGTCCTCTGCTGGTCGAAGTTCTTGTTGGTGTGCAGCACCAGAACCTTTTTGCTGCCCGTCTGCCGGCCGTTGACCATCACCAGCAAGGTATTGCCGGTCTTGTGCCACATCGCGTGCATGCCGCACTCCGACTATATCTTGCGACGCGTCCACGTGCCCCTTTTGAATGTCCTGGAATTACGCTAGAAGAAATGCTTCCTTGGGTCACTCAGTGTGTTACCTGCAGTATTGTGGAATACAGGTTTTAGTGTACGTAGTTGGTATTTTCATAAGATCTTTGGCATGTTGCAGTTACTTGTTTCACTTTCTATTAACTGTCAAATTGTAATTGCTTCACCAGGTCTGCGTCTAAAAAGAAAAATAGAGCTATAAACAAAGGAATATGTTTGTGCAAGTAGACGGCCGATCGGTGTCTTAGATGGAAGTTTCTTAGGTTGGGTGTAGCATATGCCGTGCTCGTTGTCGATGGTTGGTATGAACAAATCGATGAGAGACTGAAATCTCGCGCTGTCAGCACTTACTTTGGCCTTAAGGTGCTCGATCAACTCTTGATCCGTGGGATCAAACTAGATGCCAGCCGACAGCACCGGCCAATCCTTCTTTGACTTGCATCGGTAATTCCAGTTATATGGTACTCAATGTATGATCAATCGACTATTTTAAGTGAATGATGAAAGATTTCGACAGATAAGTGGTACTCTAAATCTGAAGTCCAGAATACCCGAACACGCCGCCGGGATTCTTGTGTCACCTCACGCGCAGCGTGTTGTCACGTCAATTCAATGTGTGGACATGATGAATAATTTGACCGACGTATACTAGTACTGCTACTGTACTACTTACTAGTCATATTTAGTGTCACAATTTATACATAGGTTTAACTAACAAGTACGCACTTGAAGCCTAACTGATATATATATATATATATATATATATATATATATATATATATATATATATATGGCTTCTGCACAACATCTCCATCATCATTATCAGTACATCCTACGCAGGTGAGTTAGGATGCACTTGATCCCAGGAAGGTATCTATCCTTCAAACCAGAGGAGTGCTTCAGACTAACAACAATACATAATATCCAACAAAAGAGGGTCGTGCTACAGCAGCAAAATACATGGCTCAGTCTAGATATCAGCACGAACCAAGTTGTGCATATTTGCTATTAGCATGAACCACATCGCAGCATGTCGGGTTTGCAAAAGCCATCCATCGCATGGAAGCTTGATGCCTTTCACACACTGAAGATTATCTAGCAACAAGCTGTGTCGATGAATCTCTGGATATGGTGATTCATGAAACCCATGGTATGATGTGTAAACACAGCCCCCCTCGCTAATGGAAGTTGCATAGGACAGTAATCATCGCCGGTGATATGATCGATGATTGGTTGGATGATCGGATAATTGAGCCTGAGGAACAAGGAGTAGTTGCCGAGGCTGTAAAGCCGCCTCCAGTTGAATAAGCCTGGCCCAACGGAGCTGGGATCTTTCTCGAACACGAAGCAGCCATAGCCATCAATGTCACGAACTTCCCACGCATTGTACTGCATGTGGTTTGATGTAATGGTTTGGTCAATTTGGTACGTGCCAATGAGCATCAAATGACCGCCGTCAGCTGAATGAGCGATAAACCACCACCCATCGGCTGGGATGATTCCAGGTCCTGGAATCATGAAGGCCAGCGCATTTGCATCTGCTGCAACAATTCAAATTGGAGACCAAAAGGACAAAAATAAACAATCATGTTTAGAGTATGTGTGGAATTAAGATTATTATAACAGTGACACATATCATAGACAGAGAATTGCAATGTCGTGGTCATAATCATACCCCAAGTTAAAAAAATAAGCCAATGGCTTTCATAGTCTAGCAATATGTCATGGTTCAAACATCATGTAACAACGAGAGGAAAACAGCTATGACAATGCCTACTCATATTCTACCATAGCACTTACTACTGTTGTTCTCATATCAACTCTAAGCAATAACATGCATTGTCATAAAAATCTTGTAAACGACAGTAACATATAGCAATCATGATGTTATGATCATAATATGTATTATAACAATCATTAGATGCCAATTGTTCTCATATCAACTCTAACAATAACATGTGTGGTCATAAAAATCTAGGAAATGAGAGGAACATATAGCAATGATGTGGTTATAGACATGCTATGCATTCTAAATTTGTAACAAATGAACAAGCAGTTGTATTCATAAGGTAAAGATGAGATGAGATTGAACAATTACACGACGATAGATTCCACCAGTATAGGCAGCCAATCTGTGCGTCGACCGCGTAAGAGCATCTCCAACAGGCGCGCTAAACAGGCACCGCGTCGTAAATATACCCACTTTAGCGCGGGCACAACCCGGCGGATGGCTCCAGCGGGCGCGCAATAACCGCGCGCGCGGTATAACCAGTTGGGCGCGCGACAGGAAGCGGTACCTCACGCGGTGTATTTGCGGCGCCCGCTTCCGCGCGCGGCACACTTGACGCTCGCGCTGCGCTCTTCTTCTCCCCCTCCAAAGCCCCCCGCGTGCCGGCGCCGGTGACCCGCACCGATGGACGCACGCGCCAGCACCCCGCTCACCCCGTCCTATAGCTGCGACCCCCCCGCCCCCGCCGTCGCCGCCGCCACAAACCCTAGCCCGGGTGACGTTGGCCTCGCCTCCACCGGAGCTCCTCCGACCAGCGGCCTCACGCGCGGCCTCTTCGTGCCGCCACAGATGACCTCGGCGGCGGGTGGCGTCGCGCCGGCGCCGACCCGAGCCGCCGCCCCTCCTCCTCAAAGCTCCCCAATGCGGCGCGGCCAAAGAAGGGCAAGACATCGGCGAAGAAAAACAAGGTGGTGGACGGCTCCGGCACCTCCAAGGCGAGGAGGAAGAAGCTTGTGGGGCGTGCGACGGGCGTGGCGGCTGCCGAAGCGCTGGCAAGCTCACTCGTTGAGCCGGCGGCCGGCGCGCACAACATGTTCGATGAAATGCCTCCAAGGTAAAAAAAATTCTAACTTTTCATTTTTTTTGTTATTTTTTGAATGCATTCGTCACATATAGATAGCTTATTTGCATTGTGCAAAAAAAATTGTAGTCTCAATGATGATGCATACGTGTCAACGTTGGGTGTTGGCTCCAACAATTCGCATTGGTCTCAAACCAATGACATGCATTTTGAAGACCATGAGTTCGAGGTGGACGAGGAGGGTGAGGGCATTATCGACGCACCGAAAGGAAGAGCGGGCAATTACACCAACGCCGATGACATCTTACTATGCAATACTTGGTTGCAAGTGTCGAGGGATCCATGCGTTGGAGGTGATCAAAGTAGAGATGCTTATTGGAACCGGATGAAGGAACACTTTGATGCTCGCAACATGAGTGGAATTGACCGCTCCAACCGATCACTTAGGTACCGGTGGTCGACAATCAACTCAGATTGTCAAAGGTGGGTGGCCTGTCAAAAGGTGGTTGACAAGTTGAACCCAAGTGGCACAAATGAGGACAATAGAGTAAGTGCCATTTCATGTTACATGTTGGTGCTAACTTGCTTTGTTTTGCTTGTTGTTGGTGCTAACTTGCTTTGTTTTCATGTAGTACAACATTGCGCAAAACTTGTTCAAAGAAGAGGAGAGGAAAACCAAGAAGGGGAAGATCAAGAAAGGAAGGTATTTACTTTGCCTCATTGCTATGAAGTGTTGAAGGATGATGAGAAATGGAAGAAGCGTGAAGATTTGGATGATTTGCATTTGAGCGACAAACGGAAGCGAACAAGTAAGTTGGATGATGATGATGATGAGGATGATGCATCAAGTGATGACGACAAGAGAAGCCCCACACCCAACTCGGTTTCATAATCGAAGCCAAAGCGACCGGATGGGTGCAAGAAAGACAAAACCGAAAAGAAGAAGAGGAAAGGAGATGATGAGCTCAAAAATGCTATGGAAGCTATTGTGAAGGCAAGAAAAGAAGCCAACGAGGTGAGGAAAATGGCAAGGACCCAAGATGTCGTGACCGAGGAGAGGAGGGTGGCGGCCGAGGAGAGGAAGGTGAGCAATGAGGAGCGAACTAGGTTGTTGGAATGGGAGAAGCACTTGTTCTTCTTGGACACAACTAACCTCAATGCGGCGCAAAAGGAGTATGTCAATCTTGCCCAAGAAAAAGTCTTGATCCAAAAAAGAGCCATGGTTCGTGCAATGGTTGGCAGTGGCCTCGGCGCAATGGGTGGCGGTGGCCTCGGCGCAATGGGCGGCGGTGGCCTCGGCGCCATGGGTGGCAGTGGCCTCGGCGCCATGGGTGGTGGTGGCCTTGGCGCCATGGGTGGCATGGGTGGCTTCGGAGGTACCGTGGGCGGTTTAGGTGCAATGGGAGGCATGCCTGGCTTTGGAGCACCCCCCGACGCTATGGCCACCATGGGAGGCATGAGTT
This sequence comes from Triticum aestivum, assembly GCF_018294505.1. Lineage (NCBI taxonomy): Eukaryota > Viridiplantae > Streptophyta > Magnoliopsida > Poales > Poaceae > Triticum > Triticum aestivum. The sequence continues at coordinate 121,405,891 of NC_057806.1, forward strand.
TTGCTTCTCTCATGGGAGGCATGGGTGCACCTCCGGCCACCATGGGAGGAATGTCTTTCGATGTGCCTTCTCGCACACATTCCCATGAAGATGTCGTTGAAGATCTTGCCAACACCGTCGGAGCTTCACGTGATGGGGTGCGTGATGAGGAGAGGGAGGAAGATTCATCTTCGAAGGCGGAAGAATCGTCTTCTGAAGATGAGGATGAGGACGAGGACAAGGACGAGGACGAGGAATGATGTGTCTTGCATTTGTGTATTGAACTTGATTTGGATTTTGAACTTGGTTGGATGAACTTGTGGGCATGATTTTAAACTTGTGGGCATGAACTACATCAACTTGTTTGTGTGAAATTTTTATTGTGTTGGAAAATGTTTATCATTTTGTGTTGAAAATGCCATATGCAATGCACCGACGAGTCGCGCGCGCTGCTGAAGCGGCGCGCGCGCGCTGCATTTTAGCGCGGCTGCTGGAGCCAGCGCTGCGCGCCGCGCCAAACCAGGCAATGCGCGCGCGGCATATCTGTTTTTTGCGCGCGACGCGACCGGCGCCTGTTGGAGATGCTCTAAATGATGCCTTCATGCACTATAGCATCATACAGAAATGTTGCCTCAACAGGATTGATGATGAGCCATAACCATGTATGGTGACCAGATTCCAGATAGACTAATCCCATGTTGAACAAGGCAATGAGCTTGTAATCCATGTAGTCTTCTGATGGTGTGGGCACTTCGCAGATTACAACTTTCTGCAAACAGAGGTCGAGCCAAAAGCTTGATGCATCTCGTGCGTAGTAGGCAGGAGTGTTCGGCGGGCCACGAGGCTCGATGGTGGCGGTATCCAACGATGGAAGGGTGATCTCTCGCTGGGTGTAGACATCCATGAGACGCCACGGACTACCGGTGTGGTGGATGAGGACGATCTAGTTGGCCTTCATGCCCGCCCAGTAGTGGCCGCACATGAAGGACAGGTGGACGGGTAGTGGTAGCATGTCGAGGGGCACCACGGCAACCTCCGTAGGATCGTCAAGTCGGTGTCTAGGCCACCTGCGAGGATCGGGCATCAGCAAGCATGGTGTATTGAAAAGAGCCGGCTGGTTGCAGACGAGTAGACGGTACAAAGACACCGAGCATGCAGCCAGACGGACGGTGCTGAGTAGGTCCATACGACTACAGATCTGCTCCAAGAGAACATCAGGGAGGGAATTCCAATCGTGGCTCTGCGTGTCAGCCGGTTCTGCCATTGGGGTTTTCGGTGCCTGCGAGCCAGTGGGGAAGTGGATTCGGGCGGGCGAGCGAAGAAGATTCTCCTCGTGTGGCCGAGCAGTGAGCGGGGGGATATGGTATGCGCGAGCTACCAAGGAAGATGGCGCGGGCGGGCGAGCAGTGAGCGGGGGTAAATGGTGTGCGGCCGACGATGGGGAAGAGAGGAGGAAGAAGAAGAGAAGAGGAAGAAGAAGAGATGGCAGTACTAGGTAAGGCTGATTTAGTAACACCAACACGCTGGTTCAGCTTATTAATTACGTGTCCCATCTGCTGCGGCGTGTATTGTCACTTCACTGCAAAGACTAGTTGAATAGTTCTCTCTGACCGAGATGGGGAATAATGGATCACGATGACTTCCTTTCTATAGTATCCCTATGCCTCTACGCTCACTTCACTCATTTTGCTCCGTACCTAGTCACTTGTCGAAATCTGTAGAAAGACAAATACTCCGTATTTGGGAACAGAGGGAGGCTTTTACTCTGTACTATTTGGGAACAGAGGGAGTATCACCATATGGAGGGAACATAGGAAGCTTGAAATATGAACATGTCAATGGGAGGGAGTAAGCCCCATGCATGCTTGCATGCATGCAACATGCAACACTCACACGTACACATGGACGCACGCAACACTCACGCACCTATGCGGCACACAGCACACGACGCAACACACACGCTCACGCTCAAGTGCTCAACCTACTCCCTACGTCCGTGAAAGACTGTACATTTAGAGATTTACACATTGACCAGGGCATAATTAACGCCCAAAAGTAGCAGACTTATGTGTGCATGCGACCATTGAGATAAGAAGATTAAATGAAGGCCGTTGCATGCTGTAATTAAGGATAGACATGTAGCCTATACCTACATCACAAGTTGGTGCATTAGTCAATCAATATCGATTTAGATTAAAGGCTAAATGCATTGGAAGTGTAGATGTACATCATGTACTACACTCTTTGTTTTATAGCCGATGTACACTCTTTGTTGGAAGACCGAGGGAGGACACGTGCATGCACTCACATACATAGCCAGGGCGGTTCGCGCGCAAGGGTTGGACTCGTGTCGCGCCTGCGTAAAGTTTGGTTTAACTGATTTCTTTGCTCTGCCAACTGACAGGTGGGACCCAGAAACCAGGTGACAATTTAACCAGTTAACAAAGTGCCACATCGACTATGTGGCCGGTCAGTAGGGTGCAATACGGTGCTCTACGATGAGCTAGTGATCGTATAATCACCGCAAAACTATATATAGTGATCGTAAAGAGCATATTGTTACATACGTTGACCGCCAGTGTATTTTTCTCGTTTCAAATTAAGCCATATTAATCGGAAAGGACGCAGTATGGACTACTACTACTAGTACTATTACTGCTTTGATGTGTCCCGTCAACTCACCGAACGAGGAGAAGCTTGCTTACTACGCCTCTCCCTCGCCCACGCGCGCGGTGGTTCGCAGGACGAGGAGAGGGTTTTGACTACAGCGCCCTCTCCCTCTCCCTCGCCCTCGCCCTCGCGGTGGATGTGGAGCAGTTCAATCGGTGTCAGATTTCCAGAAGCATATTGTACTGTAGTATCATCATTGTTGGACCTTCCGAAGAGGCGAAGAGCCAAGTGCAAGGTTCACACGAATACGAACTATTGAACCTCCCGAAGAGGCAAAGAGCCAAGCGCAAGGTTTTATAGGAGTTGTCGTCCTAGTAGGAGTGTACTACAACTATAGCGAACGATGCTACTGTGTGATGCTGCCATGTCACGTATATCCAAAGCTGTGCCACCTTTTTTTCTCAAAGAGCGTGTTGGAGCCTGTGCAACAACCACACAAGTTGCACTTACACATAACACATTTACTAGTAATAAATTCTAAAGGACAAATGCCAGTATGCCACACAAGTTCATCTCCAATTCATGTGATAAATTTGTGCACGACTAGTCTACATATATTCACAGCGCTACCGTTCACAATTACCGTACTCCACTTACACGTTATAGATGGGCTACATGTCCTCCTCCAGGTTCCAGTCCCAGGTGTTCTTCATGGATGGCACGATCCATAGCGGTGGGCAACGGGAATCATTGTCGCAGCTTTCTAGTCCGGTTCCACACGATGGAGACTCATCCAAGCTGAAGCGGCATAAATCCGGGATAGCGTGTCCCAGCATGTCGTTCATCCGGCGGTGCGCACTGAAGACACAACCATGCTTCATGAACGGCAGGCCTTCCATGTCGTGCACAGAAGGTGGCATCCGCTTCACAATGGGGTAGCTGTCCCCGATGAAAAGAGAGTACTCTCCAAGAGTGTTCCTCGGCACCCACATAGCATCACAGGGGTCGAACTCGGCGCCGTTCATCTGGTACACGCGGCATCCCAGATCTGGACACATGGTGACGTACATAGTCAAGGTCCATGCATAATAATGTTGTGCTCAAATATGGCGGTCAGTAATACTGTGCAGCAAATAGTACTACTCCTGTATAGAGGAAGTAAAATAACCGGCTTATTATATATAGCCACTCTTGGCTACATGGATGAGATAGTAAGACATGGAAAAACAAAAATGGTGGCAGCTAGTGGGTTCAAGTCTTCAAGGGCCTAGCTAGCTATACGCGTCCTCCAAGGTAAAAAGTACTCCTACTAGTACTACAAAGTATACTACTAGTACAACAATGAAAGAGAAGGCGAGAGGGTTAAAAAATGGAATACCTGGGTAGATGGTGACGGTCCGATCGTGGTAGATTGTGTGACCATGTTGCACATCAGTGGTACCATGGGTAACGACTGCTAAGATAGTTGATCCCAATATGCCAAAGTCAGCTACAAGGTTCCAGGTTAGACCGAATCGCGGATGCAAATGCACATCCAGGATCGGCGATCTTATTTTGATCGGGGGATGACTGGTCCCTGCAAAATAATGGAGTACCGTTAGGGATGCAAATGATGGTTTGTGCATTCCGTTTGTAATCTCCCGTACCGTAGGATGGCAACCAGATGAAACAAGTCCCCTGGCTTGTCACCGCGAAGATGCGGCCTAGATGGCGCACGGCGTCTTCGAACGTGTAGGGGTACAAATCTGCCGCCGCCAACATGCGCCAGCCTCTGCCGTTACTGCCTCTTGCATTGATGGCAATCCTTATGTCGAACACCGCGATGAGATAGTAATCATCGTAGCCGCGTCGCTTTGTCGGCGGGTCCGCAATTGCTATCTTCTTCAATCTCATGTAGGCATCATCATACGTATTCAAGCCCAGCCAGTCCGGAAGGCCGATCCCAATGGTGGAGAAGGGGTCTACCGGAACGGCCGCACTGCTGTGGATGTTGTGCAAAATGATGGTGGTATCCGGCCGGAGGTATGCAAGCCAATCTTCGTTGGCACCGACCCAGACCTATATATAAGACGGTGGGCAGCGGAGAAATTACGGGATGGAAATGGAATAACTAAGTACTACATGATCAAACTCCATTACTGACCTGCTCATCGGACAAAATCCGACTACCTCTCAACGTCGGCAACTCTAGCGGAGTCAACGTGCAACCATGGCCAGGGAGCGGTGGACTGTTCGAAGGATTGTCCCATAGAAGAACCTTCTCCTCGAGGACGCATGGAAGACCAACAAGCATGGCCTTTTCCCAAGCCTGTTTAAGCAGCGTCTTGAAAAAGTTGGTGCAGGAAGCACCGAGTCTTGCGGCGGTGAGGACGTCGGAGCGGCGTGCGATTTCTCCCAGAGGATCGTCGTCCAAGGTCTCCCAGCCCCGACGAGGAGGAGAACCGCCTGGCGAATCCATGGGAGCAGCGACGAACTGCCTTCTCTTCGGGGGGAGGGGAACTGGCGAGGAGGAGATAAGAGCGTAGTAACCGCAGGGCCTCGTCCCTTCCAACTGTAGATCGTTCCTCAGCGAAGGGGTGAGGCTATTATTTACTACTAGTACTAGCATTATGGAACGTTATGGGATTGCATTATACTGTAAATAATAGCACTAGTAAGAAATTTTTGGCACTAGGTAGTAGTTTTTGGCGTGGATTAAGAAATTTTGGGTATGTTTTTGCCATTTTTTGTACACGCCAACTAGTGTCAAAAAACGTCTTACATTATGTGACGGAGGAGTACGTACTCGTACTGTAGCAGTACTAGTACTACTTTTCTCAACTAGTAGTGCGATGTACTGTACTTCTAGTCTAGTCTAGTATAGTGCACCAGTTTTGAACTCTTGAATCTCAGGGCCAAGGAGCTACAGTTGGAAGTGGAGGGTACTACTGTTCTCTAGAACCATCGCTGTACTATCAATGCAGGGGAAGTACACCTGCGTAGTGGCCTAGTGGGTACTCTCGGTGCTCTATTCAGCCGCTCCTCTCACGTAGCTGGCCTACTCAGCCGCTCCTCTCACGCACACACTAGCAGCCTGTTTATCAGCGACGGTTACTGCGGGGGCAGAACATTTGAGTTATTTGATACAGCGAGACTAGGCTTTTCGCTTCCATTTGTGGAGGTGTAATGGATCTCGTCGAACTTTGTTAGTAGTTCCTTCTTTATGAATGAGATGAAGCAAAGCTTTTGCCTCCGTTTCAAAAAAACACGTCAAGAGGAATTTCTTTTATAGTAGAGCCGATAATGGAGTGAAGTCCATGCGTGCAACGCCACAAGCTACAGAGTAGTAGTAGAGCACTTTACGTACAGAGCCATATTGCACAGTTCCTAATGCCCCGCCAGGCTTTTCGGCTCCTCGGGCTTAATTGGGAGGCGCTAGTTTAAATATGCTACTAGCTGATGAGGAAGCTGCAAGCGAGGTGCGGCTAGGGCGAGCACGCGAGCCACGGGATGCTGGGAAGGAAAACCCGTTCACGTGGCTAGGCTGTCCAGTGCACCCAGATTGTGGGGCCGCACGTCCGTTTGACTTCAAAACTCAAACTACCCGTGTAAAATATTGGCTCGCAGCGAAGTGTAGTAGTACTATTTTTTTTAAAAAGGCCGTCGTGCGTTCGGCCGGGATCGAACCCACAAAACGAGGTATACACTCCCGCGACCACTAGTAGTACTCGTTGGAGTACAACGCAACCTAGAATCGCCTTTTGTCGCTAGTAGTACGTACATTGTTCCTTACAAGAAACCCCTAAGAGCATGGTTAATAGTATAGCCAGCTGCTGGCTATAAGCCAGTGCCATGTCATCTACAGCCCATCTTATAGCCAACATGTACAATAATAGATCAAAAGAGTGTACTACTTTTTTATTATGTGGCCCACTTCTCATTCTCACAAAGTGCCTAGGAGCACGTGCTAGAGCTGGCTCTTCACGAAGAGCCCGCTTACCTTCTCTCTCCTCTTCTCTTTCCTCCAACTAAGCAGAAATATACTAGTTTATTTCTTATAGCCCGCTGACTCAGCTCTATTGTACTTGCTCTAATAATGCAAGAAACCACTAAAATGCCAAGAAACTACTACCACTTGCATACGTGGCAGACTTAAGATAAGACTACCTTATCAACCATTGTACATGCTCTTACCAACAAAAATCCTCGAGTGACCTCCTACCTCCGGCCCGTCCACCTAGTCATCCTCGGCCATGGGACGCAGCTACCGCCGCCGGCAGAAGGCGAGGTCAAAACTGCCGGCGGTGCGGAGCCCATGTTGCGGCAGCCCGGATGCCAGCTCCGTCCGGCGCTCGCGGCCGCTAGCTAGCCAAGATAGCTCCGTCCAGCTGCTTGTCTGCAAGGTTTGCTAGCTAGATTGGCACGGCAGCGCGGCGGCTTGCTCGCGCGCGCCGCGCTAAGGCCAGCCATCTGGCTCGAGCGAAGGCCAGCGCGGCGGCTTGCTCGCTCGTGAGTCACGCTCGGGCCAGCCTGCCAACCCGTGCGGAGGCCAGCGCGGCGTCCGGCCCGTCCGGCGGAGCGGCGGCCAACTCGCTCATCACCGGCGCCACCGACGAACACGCATCAGTACTGTTTGAAGTAATGTTCAGGAAAAATAATGATTTGAGGGGGAATAACAGGATAGAAGGTCAGATGTGGGTCCCTCGTGTCAACGGTCAAACAAAATGTGTTGGTTTAAGCTGCCTCGTCAGCACGGACGTGTGGGCCAACCCTGTCATAAATGGGTTTAAACGAACCTAATCGGTAGGAGTACTAGGTAGTTTTTGGCGTGGATTAAGAAATTTTGGGTATGTTTTTGCTATTTTTTGTACAATAGATTCTTCCTAGGGCTGGTTGAAAGTGGTAGTTTTTTGTTAAATACTCTACATATTGTAAGTAGGAGTGAAAGTTAAGCTTTGGAAGCCAATAAGCAAGGCTAGTTACATAGTGCATATGTGTACATGATTGAAAGTAAATATCAACCATGAGTGACTAATATCTTGATGGAAAACTCGAAACTATGGAATACTAGGAAAAAATGCATGGTTGGAAATACTAGCAATGTTCATGTCCGTTGCAACGAATCATAATTAGAATAATACTTATTCACAAACTTGGTACAAAACACTCTAATTTTGATATACATATGTCACTAGAGATATATTATGTTTCAATTAGAATATATTCCTTGGGCTGTTTTGGTGAGGTCAGGGAGGGATGTGGTTGGTTTTAAGATACTAATTATGGGTTTTTCTGCAAATTGGTAGACAAGTGGGATGTTGGTGAGAAAAGGCAACAACTTACCTCACAATCGTTAGATGTAGATCTAATGGTCAGAAACGACGGATGGCAGACACACCAGCATCACCAACTTAGTCTTGTGTAGGAGTACTAGCAAGATCCGTGCATTGCACGGAACATCAAGATGCATTTTTTTATAAAACACTTGTTGTGATTGACCCTTGCGGGAGTAATCCCATGTGTAAAAACTAATGATATCTCGAGAAATATGAGATAAGGTGAAGAGGAGTGGGGTGTGGTGGTGGTTGGTGGTCGGACTGAGCGGAGGCATGGGGATTGACGACGCCGGCAGCGGCCACCAGGCCAGTTTGTTCCAGAGGCTTCCTTTCTTAATTGCTCAACAATGAGGTTTGTTGGAGATAAGGATGAACGAGGGAAGGCCTTGTCTGCAAATGTGGAGAGGGGTGCGGGTATCTTTTAGTTTAATTTCCATCCGTCAGATATAGATCGGACGGTCTATATTGCAAGATGGCACACGTACCATCATCACCAACTCGGTTTTTTATAAGAGAAGAAATATAAGTATGGAGATACAAACGTATTATCGATACTTGCTTCCGTAAACTAGCATCTACATTCTATTCAACGCCTCGGCATGTGGGGCCTTAGCACAATGACTTCTCGACTGTGTAAAACAAAGATTTTCCCGTCGCCGACAAGGAGGGGGTGACGGCGGCGCGCTTTTTGGCTTGCTCTAGTCCTAGTAGTCATACTAGGTGGTCTAAGCACGTGTAGATTTATTCTTTTTCACGTCTCGTGTTCGCCGTACTGCCACGACTGTTGATGAATAGACGGTAAGTTATTCACGGGGAAACCCTTGTTGAGCGTGTTTGCGAGAGAGAGAGAGACAGTGTGCGTGTGTGATATGTTAGAGACTGAGGCAATGATAACAGATTCTTTGTGTCTATGTGTGTGGAGGATAGAGAGAGACATGTACATGGGGCTTTGTGTTGTGTAACGTGGAGACACATATACATAATTAGAGAGTGAGTGTGTGAGATACACATGCGGACATGAGGAGAGATGAGGATCCAGATAAATGGGTGTTTGTGCGTGTCTGTGTGTGTTTGTGCACGCGTTTGTGTGTGAGAGGGAGAGAGTGTATGTGGAGTAGAGAGACCACTGATGATGTAAACCTAGTATAAGGGAAGGGGGAATGGTGTGACATGTGTAGTAGCGAGATAGCACGGGTGCGGGCGGGGGGAGCAGACTATTTGGAAGAGACATCGAGTGTGTGTGTGGGAGAGGGGTGTGAGAGCGAGAGAAAGAGAGAGCTAGCGACGGAGAGAGAGAGAGAGAGAGGAAGAGAGGGGGCGAGAGGGGTCGTTTGTGTCCATAAATGGCGTATAGATAGGGAGACAATGTTGATGTTGTCCGAAATTGGCCTATGAACGGAGACGCAAGGGAAGCGAGTCATCGTGTGTGTGATAGGGACTTCATGAGAGATCTAGAATAGATGGTGTAGAGAACAATGTGCGAAATCGAGAACGATTATACATTAGGGAGCTATGCAAAGAGTCACGACATATATGTATACAGGGAAGGAGCTGGGGCGGGTCCGCATGTGGGAGAGATAGAAAGAGGAGAGTGGTGCACAAGGAGACAAAGTGTGCTTGTTTGCAGTGGGGGTGGTGTGTGAGGTGAGTGCGCGAGAACCACATAACTAGGGAGATAGACGTTTGGGGGCGACGTTTTGTGTGTATGGGAAATATACACTCTACATAGTGCGTGTGCTTGGGTAAGAGAGATAGCGGGAGACCTAGAGAGTGAGGGAAGAGATGTGTGCATGCCCGAGAGACAAAGTGATAGAGACCTATGTTGGGGTCCGGACTTTACAAGAGAGAGGGGTGTTAATGTGCTCGTGTGTTGGTGTTTGGGGGAGAGAACGACTTCTCTATGTGTGTGTGTGTGTGGTGGTGGGGGGGGGGTTGACTTCAGATAAAGAGTGAGGTGTCTATATTTGAGGGACTTTAGCGTAATTGAGATATTGTGCACTCATGGTTGATCAATTTGTTTCACAGTTTGTACTATGAGATAACGATACTTTTGAACATGCGTGATATACCTTGATGTACCAGAATTACAAACCTAAGATTGGAATTTTGGAATTCGACTCCATCATTAGCTTTTGTAATTCATTTAAACGGAGGTACATTTTTTAAGCCGGGATTTCGTGATTTCAAATTCATATATCAAACCTAGAGATATACACATACGGGCATGTTCAAACTTTATAATCATCCACTTTATTCATACACATACACATTTTTGCTTTTGTCATCATATTTAGGATAAACACATTTGGAATTTCATTTGAATTGGACCGTATGATGGTATTTGCTTGTAGTAGCTCAATGATCCATATTTGAATTGAATGGACAATCTAAGTTTCGAGTTGGAGACATTGATTTTCAAAACTTGCACATTTTTTTGCGTGCAAAACAAACAAATTGTCGGCCATGATATCATAGTCGGCCGTACGAGAGCAGAATACTTATAATTTTAGGCGCCAAAAGCTTTCAAACTTCCCGCTCACATCGAAATATCACGCGCCCGAAAGTTTAGCCCTGCGATATTCCTGTTTTACCCCTGCCACATGAACGGAAAAGGGCTGCTTTGGTAACTCCATTGTTTTCCCCTCTTTGCCCCCAACATTCTTCCCCAGAGCCCCTCCCCTTCCCCTCCCCGACCCCCCAACCACGGCAAGCCGCCGAATCTAGTCCTCCGCCGCAGCGGTGGACCTCACACCCCGCCGGATCTACCTTCCGCACCTTGGAACCCCCAACTGCCAACTCACCACTTCACCGGAGCCGCTTCAGCGACTGGCTTGTCCACCGCTCCAGATCTCCTTGACCGCCATCATGGTCCACCGCACCGGATCTGCTTAACCGGCGCCCTCGTCCACCACAGCGTAGGCCCTTCACTGACTCCCTCGTCCGCCCCTTCGCTGGCCCTTCATACAAGCCCTCGTCCGCCGCAACAGATCCGCCTCACCGAAAGCACTGTACAACGCGCCCGCCGAAGCCTTCGTCCACTGCACCGGACCCGCTCCACGGACGCCATATTCAACTCCACCGGCCCTGCTTTACCGACGCCGCAGCCTCATCAGGTTATTTCGATTTGTACTCCTTCGGTTTTTCTCTTTATCGTGCAACTGTTCACTTACCACAGATGAGCTTTCTTGTATGTCGACAGGCGCCGCAACCGTAGCACCGGAGCCGCTTCAGCGACGGCGACAGCCGGCCCAAACTCAACCGCAACACGAGCACCATCGACGATCCTTAGCTATCAAGTATGACAACGATACCCATACGCCGCCGAGAATCAGGTACTATTATCCAACGGCCGGCGCCTACGTTCACTTTCCTAGCATAAGCACCGCACCTTTGAATTTCTTCAGGGCATCATTCAGTTTTTCATGAGACGCGTTATTCTGCTTGCACCTGTAGGGCCATACTTCTGGCAGTGAACATGTTACATGTGCTAAATTACATACCAGTGCACATATAGTTAATATGCTTTAGTTTTGTTCTGATGCCACCTGTTGGTTCCATCAGACTGCTTAATGTTCTCTATGCTTAATTACACATCAGCAAACTAGCATGTGGTTCCGCTGCTTTTTGTTCGTTTTACCCTACATTTTCTGATGCTAGCTATTACATCACTGCTCCGAGCCTCTGTTCATTACTTGTTTGTGTGTTCTTGATCTTCCCAAGTTGCATGACTAATTTGATGCTTCTATTAATTATGGAGCTGCCAACCCCATCAAGCAAAATATTTGTTCTTTTGGGGCTGGCACCTCGAACAAGCATAAAAATAGAGGGAAGCAGATATATTGTCGTGTATGCACACACCCTTCTTTCATTAGTTTAGATGAACCATTGATGATCAATTCGGACCAGTGCATGCGATTAAAATTAATTTTACCTAAATAGATGGTGCAGAATAAACTACAACAACTAGATTTGCAACCACGGGATGCTGACGATATCTTCAAAGAACATTGCAACAGCAGCTAGGCTTCACAGCAACATATGGTAAGCCAGTGTGTTTTAGTACATGTGAAATGTAATGCGAGTGGGCTGCTTTCTTGGCTTGTGCCCTCAACGTGTAATCCTACCGAATTACAAATAGTTCAGTTGTCTGCTTTGCTGTATTGCTTGATTCGAATGCTTATTTGTTGTTACGCTATACCTGAGTTGGCCAATATGTCAGCAGTGCCTGCTGTACTATCGTAAAGAAATGCATGCCTATTTCATTTGAGTCCTTAACTTTTCCTCTCAACTTCATCACAAGACTGTCTTCGTAGTTTATATGAGGCCACACTGTTAAGTGCTTTCTCAGATTATTTCAACTGCTTAGATGCCTTGGCAACTTAAATATAGCGGTTGTACACTCCCTTTCAACTAGGGATGTCAACTGGGTCCCGTTTAATCCCGATTAAAGTCCACTAGTGGTATGATAGTTCAAAAGAGTTTTTGTTTTTTGAGGAAAATGAACTAGGGAGGTAGCAAAAACTAACTAGATGGGACTGGCGGATGTCGTTTATTTGCCACTTACATCCCTAGTTTCATCTTACCATTTTAATTTCTTTTCGGCTGATGCTGCTTCGAACCATTTAAATATAGTTTGCCATGCTCGGCAATAATTCGTCCGTCGTTTACCATGTAAGCTTACTGCCTGGATCATACGATAACTATCTCTTACTGATGTCCAGCGGAAACCTTTCAGGATGCCGTTCACACTAGGACACAATGTACAACCCCAGAATCTATTTGTGGAAGCAGTGCGCCATCCATGTTACCAGATGGTAGCAGTTCAGAGGCAACACCGCCGGAGAGCAGTCTGAGCACAGATATTATAGTGCTTGAGGCTCTACTAGAGGCAGAAATAGATGGTGTGGCTGCCATGAATGAGGTAATCTTTATCTTGAGGCTGGAAATTACGGAATTAGCGGCACGCATTATGCAAGCAACCCAAGAATTGGAGGAAGTAAGAATGTTGCATTTGAAGACGGAGGAGGTCCTGCTGTTTATGCTATCTGAAGCCCAAGGTAATCCCGGTTCTTCTTTAGATACCAGTTGAAATTGTCATTAGATTATTGTACTTGCATGTTGTGTCATGTCTCTGAATGGATTATGTTGCAAGACCCCCTATGTTGTCCATGTGTTGTAATGATCCGAATTTTTTAGGCGAGGTAATCCTCAGTACTTGTATGATTGACATAAGGTGAACTGTTTTTTCGTGTGAGCATATTGTATTGGATGAAATAACTGTTTGACTCAGAGTGTATCCAACCTACTGAATTCGAAGATCACGACATTTCTAAATCATAATCATATATAAAGGTGGAATAAATCTTTGTTGTGGTTTTGAAGAAATAAATAACAAAACGTATAATTATCTGTGGATATTCATAATCGAATACAAATTGGATTTGAATTTAGTTTGCCAGGTCCCAGGGCAAACGTGAATGCTAATTCTCCCAAGTTTTGAACGAAGCGGCTAAACACCTACTATAATTTGTGGGCTGCCCGAAGCAAGTGTTTGCGAGATGGAAATTACTGTCTACCCCTGACACTTGACATCCTTATTGACCGGATTTACACTGCTGTCGATAGGGGTAGATCAGTAACTTCGATCAGACGTGACACGACGGCCTCCGAGCCCATTCAGACACGGTGGGCGCCAAACATGGGCGGCAAAACACAGTTGATTCAAGCTCGTCCGAAAGACATGTGTCTCTTCCTCCATTTCCCCATTCATACACGGTGGGTGGCAAAACAAACTCTCCTTGTCCGAAATCGATGTTTTTAAAGAAAATCTCACTTGTTTTTATGTTTTCATGCATGTCAGATATTGAACATTATTAAAATGAATATGAGAATGGGCGCACGAGAGGAATACTACGGAACGATCCACTGGCTAACAAACTTGGCATGGTGGAGGGTGGCCTATCTTATTCACCCATCAAGGTGCTTGCTCTAACTTTGCAATGTTGTATTGGTCGCACATATTTTGCATCTGACCTCTTGCATTACTTCTACTTTGTTACACCATCTGCTTAGTTTAAGCATCATATATGAGTATATGCCATACCTATCCATTTTCTGTACCTATTCCATGTGTCGTCACACTATGTTTTTCCAGTCAAACGTTGTTCTTTCGTAATAGATGTCCAAAAGGAAGAGGGTGAGTGCAGATCCTCAAGGAGTACAAACTAGGTATTTGGAAAAGGTAGTGATACCTGTTAAATCAGATAGATCAGCAGCCACAGAAAACACAGCCCAACTGTACCACACTTTACCCCTACTCCAGTGTCCAAACCCCTATTAGAACTGCTAGGAGCCCAGCGTCAGGTACTGTCTATGATATCAATTCAAAATTTGAACTCCTAAATTTTTGCTTGTGCCTTACCTTCTCTCTTGTATGAAAACTAATTTCAGATGAATCTCCTTGCTCAAAGGATCATACGATCTCGAAACAATAAGGGGCTCTGCATTGCTCTTGTCAGTACCTCTCTCCCTTTTGCCTTGTAATGTTGTACTTAATTAATTGCTATTTGATTATGTATCATCAGTCTGCACCTGAGCTTCATTATCCTCTGTTTCTTCCAATGTTATTTGATCTATATTTACTCTTTGCAAAATGTAGAATAATGGCAACGCTTATAAAGAATTTTCTTTAGGGAATTTATTCAATTATCCTTCCATCAACATGGAGAAGGGCTTTGTCCAGCCCGTGTTAACATGTAATGTAAGTTCATCCTTCTCAAGCCTTCAAACTTTGTTCTAGTATAGATTTGGATAGGCATAATTTCCTCCACTACTGTTTGCTTTGCTATTTACATCTGATTGGATGTTTGCAACAACTACCAGTTTCGAATTGTAGTTGTAAAAACATGTTCCTTATGCAGAACAGATCCATTTATTTGCTTATATAATTGTGAAACCTGTTACGTGTCTCCTTGTTTCTCTTTCATACTCGTATCTCTTACGCCAGGCAGAACTTTAGGGAAGATAGTGAGCCAAACCATCTTGAGGACAGCGAGATGACCCCAAGGTCCTGTCTTGATGAAGACAGTGAGTTGAAGCTACTCACCAGCAGGTGTGAGACAACCTCTGTGCAGTCGCTGCCTCAATCAGTTCGACTTCTTCAGTCTCAACTTAAAGCGGAAAGGCTTGCTTCAGCTCAGCTCCGACTTGAAGTCAAAGATGCAATGAAGGTGTCAGAGGACTGCCGTGCGCACCATCATGCCTTAAATCTAGTGTTGATGCATCTATCATTGACACAACTAAGGTCTACTCAGCTTCTTTAGCTGTTTGGGGGCCCGACCTGGCTAGGCCTAGTGCCTTCTAAAGTGCTCTCAGTTTTGTATATTCTTTTGTCGGCGCGTTTATTTGCACTGGTGGCGAACTTTGATGCCTAGTGGATGTAATATGTGTGATAGCCGTGATAGCCTAGCGTAAGTTGCTTGCTTATTAATTTCCTTGTTGTCTTGTTTATTTGTTTGCTTGGAGTCATTGCAGTTCTTTTTCCGCGGTTTGCTAGTGGATGCAATAACCTATTTTTTAAGACTAGGCCACAATAACCATGGGCTAATATTTACTGTAGTGACACTGGGCCTCCTATGTGCCGTAGAAATAGTGGGCCTTCTACGGGCCGTAGAAACAATGGGCCTTCTACGGGCCGTAGAAACAATGGGCCTTCTACGAGCCATATCATCAATGGGCCTTATACGGGCAGTATGATCGATTGGCCAAACATGGGCCAATAACAGGCCGCACTATGGCCGTAAACGAGCTAGAGTTGGAATCATCCGTTCATGGGCTGACCATAACGGGCCATCGTTAATAGGCCGTATTTGATGATGCTATGAAAAGGGCCCAACGTATTAACGGACCACAAATGGGCCGACTGTAACCACGGGCTGAATTTGGCCCACAAGCAGAAAATGACAGTAACATGCCGTAAGTAAACGAATGCTGGAAATGAGCCCAAGAATAAATGGGCTCTGAGAAGGCCGAAAGATAACATGGGATGGAAACGGCCCAACGAAATAACGGGTCGTTAATGGGTATAAAGTGATACACTGTTCATTACGGGCTAGTTTCACCACAGGCCGTTAATGGGTGTAAAGTGATACACTGTTCATTACGGGCCAGTTTCACCACGGGCCGTTAATAGGCCAAGAGTTACATAGGGCCTCATATGGGCTGAAAGACATCATGGGCCATACATGGGCCAGAAGTGAAAACGGGCCGGAATCATATTGGGTGGCCCAGATGACGCTACTGGGCCTAATTCGGATAGGGCGTAACGGGCCTTGGGTTAACGGGCTGTAAATGGGCTATATGCGAATAGGCCGTTAACAGGCTTTACATGGCCAGCCCACCACCTTTTGACCAAGTCAAACAGGCCGGCCTTTTCACAGGAATGGGCCTCTGTTGGGCCTTGCCACGTGTCTATGTATCATAGGCGCCTTCTGTCCAATGAGTGGATGACATCTGTCCCAATGATGAGCCGACACGTGTTTCCTCCAGCCAATGATGATTTTACACGTGGAAAATCCCCATTGGTCGGGGCTGTTAACGGGTTATCGGATCCAAAACCCGACCCGATAGCTTAACGGCGTCCCGTTACGGTGGATGCCACGTGTCGGTCACCCTTGACGAAAGCACTTCTGTGACGCGGGATTTATCGTCATGGAAGTGGACACTTCCGTGATGATAATTTTCGTAATGTCATGGAACACTTCTACGATAGCACAGGTATGACTATCTTGATTCTGTCATAAAATTGTCATGGATGTACATGCATGACAGAAAATGCGACCTACTGTGACAAACACGTATCATCATGGAAGTGTATTTTTTTGTAGTGAATATTCTTTTGCGGTGTGTTTGCCGAGATCCGATGAATTGTAGATTTATGATCAAGTTTATCTATGAACAATATTTGGTTCTTCTCTGAATTCTTATATGCATGATTTGATATCTTTGCAAGTCTCTTCAAATTATCGATTTAGGTTGGCCTACTAGATTGATCTTTTTGCAATGGGAGAAATGCTTAGTTTTGGGTTCAATCTTGCGGTGTCCTTTCCCAGTGACAGTAGGGGCAGCAAGGCACGTATTGTATTGTTGCCATCGAGGATAAAAAGATGGGGTTTATATCATATTGCTTGAGTTTATCCCTCTACATCATGTCATCTTGCCTATAGCATTACTCTGTTCTTATGAACTTAATACTCTAGATGCATGCTGGATAGCGGGCGATGTGTGGAGTAATAGTAGTAGATGCAGAATCGTTTCGGTCTACTTAACACGGACGTGATGCCTATATTTCATAATCATTGCCTAGATATTCTCATAACTATGCGCTTTTCTATCAATTGCTCGGCAGTAATTTTTTCACCCACCGTAATACATACTATCATGAGAGAAGCCACTAGTGAAACCTATGGCCCCCGGGTCTATTTTATATCATATAAGTTTCCGATCTACAATTCTAGTTTACTATTTATTTTATTTTGCAATCTTTACTTTTCAGTCTTTACAAAAAAATACCAAAAATATTTATCTTATTATCTTTATCAGATCTCACTATTGCAAGTGGCCATGAAGGGATTGACAACCCCTTTATCGTGTTGGTTGCAAGGTTCTTGATTGTTTGTGCATGTACTAGGCGACTTGCGTGTAATCTCCTACTGGATTGATACCTTGGTTCTCAAAAACTAAGGGAAATACATATGCTACTTTGCTGCATCACCCTTTCCTCTTCAAGGGAAAACCAACGCATGCTCAAGAGGTAGCAAGAAGGATTTCTGGCGCTGTTGCCGGGGAGATCTACGCCAAGTCAAGACCCCCACCATAAACTTTTCTCCCTCGCATTACATTATTTGCCATTTGCTTCTCGTTTTCCTCTCCCCCACCTCTAAAATGATTTTAGAAAACCTTTGCCTTTTCTTCGCCCCTCTTCCGTTCGGTCTTGTGTTACCATGTGCCTTCTTTTTGCTTGCATCTTCGCTTGCTAAAAGTCTATTGATATGGATCCTCATCCGCTTGCCAATCTTTTTAAGAGATACAAATTATGATGAACCAATTGCTAGTGAGTTTTGTGCACTATATTATCTTTATGAGGTTTTGCTTGAAATTCGTGAATCTGAAAAGTGTGATGAATTACTTTATGAAGCGATTCACGATAAATCTTTGAATAAAATTCATGATTGCAATGATTTTATTATAAATTCTATTGATGTCAATTGTGTTAATGATATGCAAAACCCTAAGCTTGGGGATGCTAGTTTGGCTATGTCCACTACTTGTTGCAATGATCATGATTGGGGAGATTCTTCTTACAATCTTGAAAATTTATTTAAGCCCCATGATGAATATGAGATTAATAATATTGTTTGCAATATTATTGAAAGTGGGTTTGGAAGAGTGTCAGCTTTAGATCCCACATATTTGGAGAATGTTCAATCTTATGAAATTTTTAATAAAAGTGGGTTTGGAGAGGTCATGACTTTAGTTAATGTTAATCCAACTATTTTGGAAGAGTGTCAACTTTGCATGCATGTGGATTGTGTAGAAAATATTTTATGTGATAGCTATTTTGTTGAATTTGCTTATGATCCCACATGTAATTATTATGATAGAGGAAAATATGATTGTAGAAATTTTCATGTTGCTAATTTACCTCTCGTTATGTTGAGATTGCTATTGTTTCTTTCCGCTTCCTTGCATATGCTAGTTTTTGCTTGCTATGATAATTTGTTTGCCTATAAGATGCCTATGCATAGGAAGTATGTTGGACTTAGATGTGATTTTCATATGCTTCATAATGCTCCCTTCGTGTTTCAATTGCTATCTTTCATGTGAGCATCATTAAAATTATAGATGCCTAGCTAGGGGCGTTAAACGATAGCGCTTGTTGGGAGGCAACCCAATTTTATTTTTGTTATTTGCTTCTTGTTCCTGTTTAGTAATAAATAAATCATCTATCCTTTGTTATTATTGTGTTTTTATGTTTTAATTAGTGTTTGTGCCAAGTAAAGCATTTAGGATCTTCTTGGGTGATTGTTGTTTGATCATACCGATAAAAACAGAAAGTATGCGCTCACGAGAATAATTTTCTTTTTTTACCAGAGAGCGATAAAATACCAATTTCAACTGCAGTAGATCAATATACAAATTATTTAGTTTTTCCTAATTTCTCAGAATTTTTGGAGTTACAGAAGTATTTGAAACCTCCAGATTGCAACAGATTGTTCTATTTTTGACAGATTCTGTTTTTCTTGTGTTGTTTGCTTATTTTGATGAATCTATGGATAGTATCGGGGGGGGGGGGGGTATTAACAAGAGAAGTTGGAATACAGTAGGTTTGACACCAATATAAATAAATAATGAGTTCATTAAAGTACCTTAAAGTGGTGGTTTGTTTTCTTATACTAACAGAGCTCACGAGATTTTCTGTTGAGTTTTGTGTTGTGAAGTTTTCAAGTTTTTGGGTAAAGATTTGATGGATTTTGGAACAAGGAGTGGCAAGAGCCAAAGCTTGGGGATTACCAAGGCACCCCAAGGTAAAATTCAAGGACAACCAAAAGCCTAATCTTGGGGATGCCCCAGAAGGCATCCTCTCTTTCGTCTTCGTCTATCGGTAACTTTACTTGATACTATATTTTTATTCACCACATGATATGTGTTTTGCTTGGAGCGTCTTGTATGATTTGAGTCTTTGATTTTTAGTTTACCACAATCATCCTTGCTTTACACACCTTTTGGGAGAGACACACATGAATCGGAATTTATTAGAATACTCTATGTGCTTCATTATATCTTTTGAGCTAGATAATTTTGCACTAGTGGTTCACTTATATCTTTTTAGAGCACGGTGGTGGTTTTATTTTATAGAAATTATTGATCTCTCATGCTTCACTTATATTATTTTGAGAGTCTTTTAGAACATCATGGTAATTTGCTTTGGTTATGAAATTAGTCCTAATATGATAGGCATCCAAGATGGGTATAATAAAAACTTTCATATAGAGTGCATTGAATACTATGAGAAGTTTGATACTTGATGATTGTTTTGAGATATGAAGATGGTGATATTAGAGTCATGCTAGTTGAGTATTCGTGAATTTGAGAAATACTTGTGTTGAGGTTTGCAAGTCCCGTAGCATGCACATATGGTAACCGTTGTGTAACAAATTTGAAGCATGCGGTGTTTCTTTGATTGTCCTCCTTATGAGTGGCGGTCGGGGATGAGTGATGGTCTTTTCCTACCAATCTATCCCCCTAGGAGCATGCGCGTAGTGCTTGGTTTTGATGACTTGTAGATTTTTGCAATAAGTATGTGAGTTCTTTATGACTAATGTTGAGTCCATGGATTATATGCACTCTCACCCTTCCATCATTGCTAGCCTCTTCGGTACCGTGCATTGCCCTTTCTCACCTCGAGAGTTGGTGCAAACTTCGCCGGTGCATCCAAACCCCATGATATGATATGCTCTATCACACATCAGCCTCCTTATATCTTCCTCAAAACAGCCACCATACCTACCTATTATGGCATTTCCATAGCCATTCCGAGATATATTGCCATGCAACTTTTCCACTGTTCCGTTTATTATGACACGCTTCATCATTGTCATATTGCCTTGCATGATCATGTAGTTGACATCGTATTTGTGGCAAAGCCACCGCTCATAATTTTTTATACATGTCACTCTTGAATCATTGCACATCCCGGTACACCGCCGGAGGCATTCATATAGTCATATTTTGTTCTAGTATCGAGTTGTAATTTTTGAGTTGTAAATAAATATAAGTGTGATGATCATCATTATTAGAGCATTGTCCCGTGTGAGGAAAAAAAGAGAAATGCCAAATAATAAAGAGAGAAGGCCCAAAAAAAGAAAAAAAGAAAAAAATGAGAGAAAAAGAGAGAAGGGACAATGTTACTATCCTTTTTCCACACTTGTGCTTCAAAGTAGCACCATGATCTTCATGATAGAGAGTCTCTTATTTTTTCACTTTCATATACTAGTGGGAATTTTCATTATAGAACTTGGCTTGTATATTCCAACAATGGGCTTCCTCAAAATGCCCTAGGTCTTCGTGAGCAAGCAAGTTGGATGCACACCCACTTAGTTTCTTTTGTTGAGCTTTCATACATTTATAGCTCTAGTGCATCCGTTGCATGGCAATCCCTACTCCTCATATTGACATCAATTGATGGGCATCTCCATAGCCCGTTTATGAGCCGCGTCGATGGGAGACTTTCTCCCTTTTCTGTCTTCTCCACACAACCTCCATCATCATATTCCGTTCCACCTATAGTGCTATGTCCATGGCTCGCGCTCATGTATTGCATGAAAGTTGAAAAAGTTTGAGAATACTAAAGTATGAAACAATTGCTTGGATTGTCATCGGGGTTGTGCGTGATGGGAGCATTTTGTGTGACGAAAATGAAGCATGGCCAAACTATATGATTTTGTAGGGATGACCTTTCTTTGGCTATGTTATTTTGAGAAGACATAATTGCTTGGTTAGTATGCTTGAAGTATTATTATTTTTATGTGAATATTAAACTTTTATCTTTAATCTTTCAGATCTGAATATTCATGCCACAATAAAGAAAATTACATTGAAAATTATGTTAGGAAGCATTCCACATAAAAAATTTCTGTTTTTATCATTTACCTACTCGAGGATTAGCAGGAATTAAGCTTGGGGATGCTGATACATCTCCAATGTATCTATAATTTTTGATTGTTCCATGCTATTATATTATCTATTTTGGATGTTTAATGGGATTTAATATGCTCTTTTATATTATTTTTGGGACTAACCTATTAACTGAAGGCCCAGTGCCAGTTTCTGTTTTTTTTGCCTATTTCAGTGTTTCGCAGAAAAGGAATATCAAACAGAATCCAAACGGAACGAAACCTTCACGAGGATCTTTCTTGGAACAAACGCAATCCAGGAGACTTGGAGCGGAAGTTAGAGACGCAACGAGGCGGCCACGAGGCAGGAGGGCGCGCCTAGGGGGTAGGCGCACCCCCATCCTCATGGGCCCCTCGTAGCTCCACCGACGTACTTCTTTCGCCTACATATATACTCTTATACTCTAAAAACATCCTTGGGAGCCATGAAACCACTTTTCCACTGCCGCAACCTTCTGTACTCGTGAGATCCCATCTGGGCCTTTTTCGGCGATCTGCCGGAGGGGGAATCGATCATGGAGGGCTTCTACATCAACAACCATAGCCTCTCCGATGATGTGTGAGTAGTTTACCATAGACCTTCGGGTCCATAATTATTAGCTAGATGGTTTCTTCTCTCTCTTTGGTTCTCAATACAAAGTTCTCCTCGATGTTCTTGGAGATCTATTCGATGTAATATTCTTTTGTGGTGTGTTTGCCGAGATCCGATGAATTATGGATTTATGATCAAGTTTATCTATGAACAATATTTGGTTCTTATCTGAATTCTTATATGCATGATTTGATATCTTTGCAAGTCTCTTCGAATTATCGGTTTAGTTTGGCCTACTAGATTGATCTTTCTTGCAACGGGAGAAGTCCTTAGCTTTGGGTTCAATCTTGCGGTGTCCTTTCCCAGTGACAGTAGGGGCATCAAGGCACATATTGTATTATTGCCATCGAGGATAAAAAGATGGGGTTTATATCATATTGCTTGAGTTTATCCCTCTACATCATGTCATCTTGCCTATAACATTACTCTGTTCTTATGAACTTAATACTCTAGATGCATGCTAGATAGCGGTCGACGTGTGGAGTAATAGTAGTAGATGCAGAATAGTTTCGGTCTACTTAGCATGGACATGATGCCTATATTTCATAATCATTGCCTAGATGTTCTCATAACTATGCGCTTTTCTATCAATTGCTCGGCAGTAATTTGTTCACCCACCGTAATACATGCTATCATGAGAGAAGCCACTAGTGAAACCTATGGCCCCCGGGTCTATTTTATATCATATAAGTTTTCGATCTACAATTCTACTTTACTATTTATTTTATTTTGCAATCTTTACTTTTCAGTCTATACAACAAAAGCACCAAAAATATTCATCTTATTATCTTTATCAGATCTCACTTTTGCAAGTGGCCGTGAAGGGATTGACAACCCCTTTATCGCGTTGGTTGCAAGGTTCTTGATTGTTTGTGCAGGTACTAGGCGACTTGCGTGTAATCTCCTACTGGATTGATACCTTGGTTCTCAAAGACTGAGGAAAATACTTACACTACTTTGCTGCATCACCCTTTCCTCTTCAAGGGAAAACCAACGCATGCTCAAGAGGTAGCAACGAGGCGGGGAGAGCCGAGGAAGAGGCACTACCGCCCTCGATGATGACGAGGGTGTCGCTGCAGGTGTGCCGACCGAGCAACGTTTCCATGGGCTCCGCCTTGACACTAACGAGTGCCGGCAACCTGGAGGAGTGGGAGGAGTATCGGGAGGAGGAGCACAAGGAGGAGGACCCGCCCAACATTCGCCTCGGTGGCCACGCGTCGCCACTCCGGCA
Organism: Triticum aestivum; assembly: GCF_018294505.1. Taxonomy (NCBI): domain Eukaryota; kingdom Viridiplantae; phylum Streptophyta; class Magnoliopsida; order Poales; family Poaceae; genus Triticum; species Triticum aestivum. The sequence continues at coordinate 121,429,351 of NC_057806.1, forward strand.
GGGAGCCGGGGCCGCTGGGTACTCCACCGGCGGATCGTTTCTACCCTCGAGGTACTCGAGGACAGCGTGGAGTGTGCGGCTAGGGGCGCCCCACCACAGGCGGCGATCGTCGCTGTTATTGCGCCCCTCACCACCGACGAGTTGTTGATGGAGGCGACCCGCTCCGTGTGCCGACGTTTGAAGTACGCCGCCCAGGCCTCGTGGTTGTTGGCGTCATACTCTGGGAGGGCCCACTCCTCCTCCGACGGGGAGGCCCGCACACGCTCGATCTCGGCGTGGAAGTAGCCAAGGTGTTCGACGTCAGGCAGAGGAGGCAGAGGGGGGACTGGGATGCCCCCGACGCTGAGCCTCCACCGCCCCGATGGGCGCATGTCGGGGGGCGCCGGGTAGTTCTCCTCGTGGAGGAGGTGGGCTTCCCACTCATGCAGGGAGCGGCGGCCGAAGCCGTTGACCGCCGCCGCATAGCCAGGGAAACGTTCACCCATCGGCTGTGCGTGCACAGTGGCTAGATGGGGCGAGAGGGAAAGAGAGGGCGTCGGCGGCGAGAGATGGGGGGCTGCGGGCGGGTGCTTCCATTGGCGAGGGAGGGGGTGGCTTTTATAGTGCCGGGGGTGGGGGACGGCAATGTGTGTATGCGTGGCGGAAGGGGGCACATCGCCGCACTGCATCGCCCGTGAGGAATCAATGGAAGCCTGACTGGCGGCAACCTTGGCATTGATTCCCCACGGGAAACCGGGGCGATGAGGACGATGAGGCGTGGGTGTTGCTGACTTGGCGGGCCCACCGTTCTTTCACGCCAAAAATGATTGCCCCGGCGCCCCCAGTGCGTCGGGTTCAGCATGGGTCCGTCGGCGTCAGTTTTGGGCCTAACCGGCAAAAAATGGGCTCCTAGGGGTGCGACTGGGCCATTTTTTTTAGCGCTGGCGCTAAAAATAGCCCTGGGGTGCCTCTTGGGGGTGCGGCTGGAGATGGTCTAAGCATAATAACTATCGTTGCATGATGGATGATGTATTTTTATACCATACCTCAAATTTCTTTGTACATTGTCTATCTTACGCTAAGACATACACGCACATACACATAAATGATAAATGATGTGTACATTTATCATGCACACACTTTATTTTGGTTGCCTCTTTGTTGTGTATACTAATGCTTATGTCAACCTTGAAAGTGCACGAGCTTACAAAAAGAGCTCTAGAGAGCAACCAAGATATGTGCTACCATGGAGTGCTTATCCTCCACCCACCCTCTTTGCGCATCTCCTCTATAGGGCCCTCACATGATGGGTAATTGTCTGTTACATATCTTACTAGTTGACCCGTTGTGTCAAATGGCGCATAGACCCATTAAAGTCATGTTGTCGATAAAAATAGTTTCATTTTGCAAGAACATATTCGATATTGGTAGTAGAAAGTTCATGTGTTAAATCATGCTATATTAAAAAATATGTTTATCAAGCTAAGAAATCTAAGTTTGAAAAAAAACATATTTGTATAACATGGATAGAGCAGTTAAGGAAGCATTTTTTAGTTGAAAAATTGGTTATCACGCTGGCTGAGAAATCTGAGTTCGGGAAAAAAATTGTATAAGAACATGGCAAAATGACCCAGTGGCAACATGTAGTGCTAAGTGTTAATTACAAATCTACAGGTTTGGGCATCCTTCTCATTTTCCTAAGTTATGGAATTGCAATATACTAGTATGATTTCCTGGTTCTTGATTGCATGCATCGTTGACATGAAGCAACAAATCAACACCTTAGTTGATCTACAAAATAGGGAAACTGTAAACCAATTCTTTGGTCTATACTTCCCATGACTCAATAAAACATTTTTGCCTTTTTCTTTCCAAAGTGTGGTATTTCAGTAGTCAGACCGATGTAGTACTAATGACCCACAAGCATAGGTGATCAACCGTAATCTTTCGATAAGTAAGAGTGTCAAACCCAATGAGGACTAGAAGAAAATTACAAGCGATTTTCAGCAAGGTATTATCTGCAGGCACTGAAATTGTCGGTAACAGATAGTTTGATAGCAAGGTTATTTGTAACGAGCAATAAATAGTAATGGTAACAAAGGTGCAGCAAGGTAGCCCAATCTTTTTTGTAGCAAAGGACATGCTGAAATAGTCTCTTATAATAAGCAAAGCGTTCTTGATGACACATGCAAATATCATCTAGTCACTTCCATCATTTTTGTTAGATTCACGTTCGTTACTTTGATAATTTGATATGTGGGTGGACCGGTGCTTGGGTGCTACTCTTACTTGAATAAGCCTCCCACTTATGGTTACCCCTTCTTGCAAGAATCCTCAACTACGAAAGAAATATTAAGATAAATCTAACCATAGCATGAAACATATGGATTCAAATCAGCTCCTTACAGAATAGCACATAAACTAGGGTTTAACCTTCTGTCACTCTAACAACTCATCATCTAATAAATACTCCATAATGCCTTCCCTTAGGCCCAACGATCATGAGGTGAAGTGTCTTGTAATCGATGGTCACATAACACCACTAACACTACTAGAATCAGAAGATTTGTCATTCGCCCGATCTTTGCCGTCAGCTAGCGGACGGCAAAGAATGGCTTTGCCATCAGCCAGCGGAAAGTCGATGACAAAGAGGAAGTGGACGACAAAGGAAGGCTTTTCCATTAGCCAACATTTTGCCATCCGCTAGCTGACGGCAAAGCTTTTTTGTCGTCCGCTAGCTGACAGCAAAGAGGGTGTTTGGCCCACTGGCTATTAAGCCCAAACGGGCCCCCTCTTTGCCGCCCGCCGCAGCTTGCGGATGAGAAAGCTAAAAAATAAGTTAACAGCCCACGCCCCCACCGTCGCCCTATCTCTTTCTCCTTTCCTCTCCTCTCCGCCCGACGAGCACCGCCGCCACCCCATTGCCCCACGGCCCCGCCGCCCCACCAGCCCACCACCTCTCCGTCGCCGCCCCGTCGCCTCCCCCCGCCTGGTCGTTGCCCCCTCCACGCCTCCCCACCCCCTCCCGAGCCTCCCCGCCGTCACCTCCCAGCCGCAGCCGCCAGTGGACCGCCCCCGAGGAGCGCCGCCTATCGCCGCCCCCTCCCCGCCCCGTCGCCACCATTATCGGTGTCGAAACCGGCGAATCTCGGGTAGGGGGTCCCGAACTGTGCGTCTAGTGTCGATGGTAATAGGAGACAGGGGACAGGATGTTTACCCAGGTTCGGGCCCTCTTGATGGAGGTAATACCCTACGTCCCGCTTGATTGATCTTGATGAGTATGAGGATTACAAGAGTTGATCTACCTCGACATCGTTGTGGCTAAACCCTAGAAGTCTAGCCTATATGATAGTGATTATTCTCTACGGGCTAAACCCTCTGGTTTATATAGACACCGGAGGGGTCTAGGATTATACAAAGTCGGTTACAGAGAAAGGAAATAATTCATCCGGACGCCATGCTTGCCATCCACGCAAAGGAGAGTCCCATCCGGACACGGGAGGAAGTCTTCTATCTTGTATCTTCATGGCCCAACAGTCCGGCCCATGTCACATAGGCTGGACGCCCGAGGACCCCTTAATCCAGGACTCCCTCAGTAGCCCCTGAACCAGGCTTCAATGATGATGTGTCCGGCATGCAGATTGTCTTCGGTGCAAGGCGGGTTCCTCCTCCGAATACTCCAAAACAGCTTTTGAACATAGAAAACGCGTCCGACTCTGCAAAACAAGTACAACACACACGCCCAGAGAATATGATATTTCACGAGTCCAATCTACTGACAACTCTTGTAGCGTGACATCATGTCGCTGCCCGGTCATTATTTCGAACCGTTTTTCAGCCTCCCACTCCATGTTTCAAGATGCGGTTTTATTGGCACATCTTGTCGAAGCAGAGATCATGTCCCCTTATTGCGGGATTCTCATCAATACGGGCGTGGGTAATCCGACCGCCCCGTTGGCGCGATTCCTTGAGAATAGGCAAGTTTTAAGGCTCATGAGGAGGCATTCGATATTCATCGCCTTTATAAAGGGGCACATACCCGTCCTTCTCCTCCACGTCTACCTCTTCCTCAAGTTTTCCAACCTCGAGCTCCAGCACCCAGGATTCAACTTAATCGCTCCAAGCCCCCCAGCCATGTCCAGACCCAGCCTTCAAGGCCAGTGGGTGGCCTCCACTATCACAGAGGAGGATATCGTGAAGCTCCGGGCGGCAAGGTACCTAACCGTGGAAATCCTCCACAGGCTCCCTGCTAAGGGGCAGGTTATTCCTACACCCAGATCCAGCAAGAGGGTTGTATTTATCTCCCACTTCCTCCGGGGGCTAGGGTTCGCTCTCCACCCCTTCGTTCGTGGCCTCATGTTCTATTACGGTTTAGATTTTAACGATCTAGCTCTGGACTCCTTTCTTCACATCTCGGCGTTCATTGTCATGTGCGAGGCCTTTCTTCGCATTCCCCCACACTTCGTCTTATGGGTCAAGACTGTGACACCCCAAAAATTTGGCCTTGTTTTTATGAAATAAATTTTTTTGCCAGGAATTAAAACTTTGGATTTCTGAGCTCCATTTTTGATTTTTGACTCATTTCCTTCCCTGTTATGATGAGTTTTTCCCAAAGAGAAAATTTTTCAAGTATGTTATTGGACTTGTTTAACCTCTCAAGAAAAACTTTCCTTTTATCAGTGTAACTAATTAACTAAATTAATTGCTTGATCTTTACTTTCTTGAAAATAGTTTTTCAAGGTTAAATGGCCATATTTGAACTACAACCATTTGATAGATTCACTTAAAATTTCCACAAAAATTTGGAGATGTCAGGTTATGTTTTTAAATCACTTTTATGCTAAATTATATTTCCTTCATGAAATATTTTGAGCCCTGCACTCAATTTTTCTTCTCTGGTCCAGAGTGCATTTTGCACTGCAACCTATTTAAATATTTCTTTAAAACTTCTACCAAAATTAGGGGAGGTCAGTAGGAGCATATTATTCCACTTTGTGCAAAATCCAGGGTTGTTCCTTGAAAATATTGAGTGGATCAACCTCATTTCCATTCTGGACCAACTAGATGATTTGTACTGCAACCATAGTTTTGCTTGCTCTTTAGCCATTGATTATTTCTCCTACTTGTAATCCTCCATGTTAAACCCTTAAGTCCAGGAGCATGCACCATTTGGATCATTTTTGGTTCATGAAATAATGCTATTTATTTCCTGTCCAGAAATGTAGTTTTGCAAAACTTGCACTAGCAAGTTTCCCCTTTTGTCCAAATAACCACACCACTCTCGCTTGCATCTAAAGAGACCCCCATCTGGAGTTTTTGGCCACTCCAAGACTTGCCTAAGTGCCATTGGCATTTTGTCAAACACCCTGCGGACATGTTCTGTTTTGACATGAATTGTGGCATTGCACTGTGAGCTTGCACCGTTGATCAAACAAGCATGTCCACTAGACTCCCAGTTGCTCCTAACCTCGATCTGGTAAACCCCACCCTCACCTGCGACCTGTAGCATGCCGCGGCATTGTGTCGAACATCTGGTGTGCGTGCACTGGACGCGCCCAGAGCGCGCCAATTGCAGCCACGCGCGGCCGAGCCGACATGCTGGGCCCCACGGCTTTGGCCCGCTCTGCAGCACCACGCCACGCGCTCCCCTCCTCGCAGCAACGCGCCAAGCAGCCCTCGCCACGCCCGGCAAGCCAAGCGCTAGCCGCCGCCGCCGCCCGACAGCCTCTGGCCATGTCGGTGCCGCCCAAGCCACTCCCACTCGCCACCTGCCCCTGGAGCAGTGCACTCTCGTCCACTAGCTCTTGCCGTCATCCCCAGCCACGCCACGTTGCCCTGCAAGCTACAGTGAGGCGGTTCGCCGGAGAGCTTATCCGGCCGCCGTGGAACCGACCTCGACGAGCTATAAAAGGAGGCCCCCGAGCCACCCCGTGCACGCAGGAAGCCTTAGAATGCTCCCCTAGTTCTCCCATGGCAGCAAATCGACTCGGGGAAGGTCTTCTTCCCCATCTCCGGCAACGGCAGCCGCCACCATTGCCCCGGCCAATTCGGCACCACCAGGGCCTCCCACTCTCCGTTCTCTCCACCAAGAGCTTCCTCATCTTCCCGTGAGCCATCCCCACTACTCAATTTTGATCGGGACACACCGCGGGAGAAAAATCACCTTGCTCCCGAGGCCACCTCCGCCGAGAAGCTCGCCGCCGGCAGCTCCCTCCGTCCCCACCTACCTGGCGACCATCGGGAGGATCGCCCTGGAGTGGCGGATCCATCCCCGCTCTCTGAGCCCCGCGGGGAGCCGCCGTTCGCCGGCGACGATCGCCGTTGCCTCGCCTCCGTTCGGGCAGAAGAAGAGGAGGGAGGGATAGACTGGTCAAACCTGACCAGTGGGCCCCTTGGACCCACTGTCAGTGACCCTGCGCCTATCCACGTCGGTTAAGTGAAGGCGTATTTTTCCCCAGTACGCTTTCCCCGCTCCGAAAACGTATTCCCTTCCGAACCGTTTTCTTTTCTGTTTTAATTTAAATAACAGTTTTGACCAGAACTTTGACTGGCTATAACTTTTTAAATACAACTCCAAATGAGTTGATTCTTTTTCCTACCTTCCTCAAATTTGGTCTAGTTTATTTTAAGATTTATTTGAAAAAATTTCAAACAACTTTTTAGTTCTGTCTTTGAAATATGTGTTAATTCAAACATATTTTCAAATAGGATTTTGGGAGAAAGAAGAAGCTTTCAAAAGTTTTGGAGAGCACCTCACCCCTCCACAACATTGAAGGCAAGCATTCTGAATCCCGACATAATATTTTTGGTGTGATCATTGATGCATTTATAACACCACCGCATTTCGAAGGACTTGTTATTTCATGTGATGTGATCATATGCATGGGTACATGTTATTGATTTTCATGCTGTTGGTAATGGACACACTTGTGATGATAATCACCCTCATGAGCCTTGCATGCATACCGGCAGGAAACCGGGAAAAACCTCTGCCTTGGGTAGGTATGAGTTTGTCGCCGGTCTCCGTCGGGACGGTTCTGTCTGATATGGCATGGTAAGGTGATATGAGTGGTGACTCTGTTGGATGAAATATATTTGTTATACTAATCATGCAGGGAATACATAAACCTCCTGAGTCGACCGTAGATCGAGTCTTGTTCCAGTAACCCCCATACTTGTTTCGTACTACCACTCGTCTCTACAGCAAGTAGAGTACGGTTCAGTAAGTTGTCAACCTCTTGCTAGCACACACCGTACAGAGAGGCCATGGTGGAAGATACCGGTTGTAGCTGGTAGGCAGGCCACCTGGTCCGGGGGCATGGGTGTTTCCGGTTGGGACTGAGAGGGGAGGCCCCCCCTTAGAGCGCGCGATATAAATTTGATCCCATGCTACGCGAGGTTGTAGCCTCCCCACTTAGAGTTGCTTGACAGGTGTCGTGGGTGATGCCAGACAGGTGTGAGTTAAGCTGGTGTGTGCAAGTTAGGTGTGTTTTCAACAAAAAGACCGTAGATGGAATTAGTCCTGATGGACTAAAGAAATCCGTTACTCGTGGGTAAAGAGTACACCCTCTGCAGAGAATAAACCTATTCGTATAGCCGTGTCCATGGTTAAGGATTTTAGTCTGGGATGGGTCAGGTGTCGGTCTTAGTGTCGGTCTTCGGAGGTGAAACGGTTAACCAGGAAATGGAATTACTACTCGCGACTTGTGATATCTATGATTATTATTATTGTTAACTAACCCGTGATATTATTGTTATTATCGAGTATCTCTGGGATGGTTCTACCTCCAGGGATATTATTGTTAACTAACCAGGAAATGGATGTTTCTTTTAAAGCCCTTTATGTGGCGTCGCTCAGACGCCCGACTGTGGCATTTCTTTTAAAGCCCTTTATGTGGTGTCGCTCAGACGCCCGACTGTGGCATTCTTTTTAAAGCCCTTTATGTGGCGTCGCTCAGACGCCCGACTGTGGCATTTCTTTTAAAGCCCTTTATGTGGCGTCGCTCAGACGCCCGACTGTGGCATTTCTTTGAAAGCCCTTTATGTGGCGTCGCTCAGACGCCCGACTGTGGCATTTCTTTTAAAGCCCTTTATGTGGTGTCGCTCAGACGCCCGACTATGGCATTCTTTTTAAAGCCCTTTATGTGGCGTCGCTCAGACGCCCGACTGTGGCATTTCTTTTAAAGCCCTTTATGTGGTGTCGCTCAGACGTCCGACTGTGGCATTCTTTTTAAAGCCCTTTATGTGGTGTCGCTAAGACGCCCGACTGTGGCATTGCTTATTATTTATTTCATAAATTTTAATACTACTATGTTATTGCAATTTTATAAATAGCCGCAGGCACGCATCAGAAATTTATTTACTATTTTCGACTGACGTCATGTGCATAAAATATTTTCAGCACATCATTGTTATATTATACCTGTGTTCATAATGTTTGCGAGTACATTCAAAGTACTCACTGGCTTGTCCCTGGCTATTGTCTTGGCCAAATTTTTCTTGCACGGAGAGGAGCGACGCGATGACAGTCTCGGAACCCACACAATGGAGATAGCAGCCTCGCGAAGATAGGAATTAACCTGGTCAGCTATTCCCGTGGGAAATGGAGTCCCATAGACACTGATGTTTCACAACCCGCTTCCGCCATCAACCACTAGAAACCATTTGTTGTACTCACAGGCCAGAATGGTCTTGTACTACACATTTTGTATTTTGCTTGGAATTTCTGTATCAAGTTGGAGCCTCATCAGCTAACAGTAATCCTGGGGCTGATGAGCACGACGGTCTTTTCTGGAAATTATTACCCAGAAAAACCGGTCGCGACAAAGACCTTTAATGTGAAGATGAAGGTAGTCAACGGGGATCAAGCGGAGTGTGGCGGTGCTATGGTGAGCAAGCTCGCCAATACTCCTTGGCCAAAGGGCTCCTTCACAGAAACTTCCAACCTATGGCAGTGGGAGTGGTTTTACATCACTGAACCCCATGGTACCAAGTGGGCAGCTACACCTGCGTTCTAATCTGGCCCTCCATTATGACCCGCATCATGGATTAATAAGGGGCTGGACTGGGGATCAATTGATGAAGTGCAGACGCTACAAAGCCATATCCGAAGTCTCCTTGAAAAGTACACCGGACTCATCAACGTGACCCAGGTAATGCTAGTCCGCCGGGTCCTACCGTGCCAGCGACGACCTCTCCGCTTGTGGGAGTTCAATCCGGAAGGACCACATACCCTTCAGCACTTCTTCAACACAACGCACAGAGGGATGTGGAAGTTATTCTTCGGGACCCAAAAGCAGTGGCTGGATACAACCGAGGACATCGTCCTCGACTGCAACCATTTGGATACCTCGGTAAGCACTCGACTCCTGAACACAGCTTAGTTGATTATCCCGTATCAATATACCAAGAAACCTATCTTCGACCAGGGATGGATAAAGAAAGCAGAACGAATTAGGTGTTTGGCCCCACTTCCCGAAGACTTAGCCGATCCCATGTTAACAAGGATGCTGGCCCCGACGCTGTATCAAGTGCCGGCGAAGGAGGACAAAGAGGAGAGCAAAAAGGCCAGGGGTGGCTCCCACGCTAAAGGTACACCAGATTCTATGTCAGGGGAGACCAGAATTCCCTCTTCTGAAGACGAAGGGGAGGAAGAAGCTGATATCCCTTCTCCCCATGGGAAGAAAAGGACCGCCTCCGAAGATTTGAAGGTAGAGGCTCCCAAGAGAGGGAAGATGTCCCTGTCAGACGGTTCGGGTTCAGAAGACGACGTTACCGCGCAGTTCCTTTGTAAGGACAAGCCTTTCGCCGAATCATAAGTGAACAAGGGTATTCTAGACATATCCCGTTCTTTTCAGGTCACAAGGGTAACATCTTAAAAATATGTCTACAGTCCGGCCCCCAGTCTTCCTCAACAGTCCTCCTCCTCGGGTGACCTGCTTCTAGAGATGATGGAAAGCGAGATGCCTCCACATGCTTCCTCGCCCCTTAGGGCGGACAATTTTGAGGTGTCATCCCGGAGGGTCTCCCCCGATCATCAAGTGGCACGACGAGCAATGAAGGCAGCGCCCGAAGGTGATACTTCGGTCGTTAAGGGTCCGGGGTGTGCAGCCCCTACGGGGACCAACAATAAAGGCCCTGGACCATCTGACTTACACCCGAAGACGACTCTAGGGTCGAGTAAACATATCCCTTCGAAGGGAGTTTGTACTCCTACAGCCGCTTCCAGGAGCCCGGAGGCGCCGGATACATTAATGGGCATGTTGCAGAATATGTCCATCTTAGAGGAACATCATACCTTAATGGGTATGGTAGTTGAGAGGATTCTGTCTGCCAGAAGCGGATTGAATGAAGCCTTCACGGGACTACTAAGAGGCTTTGAGGTATGCAATGTAATATCCTAACCGCTCTTTACATGCCAAATGCACCTGTGTATAGATAGTAGGCCCTGAGACTCTGGTTGGCTTTCACAGGGAGGCGATCAGAGGATCGAAAAGATATGCTCAGGAAATGACATGATTAATTTGAAAACAGGCTGGTATGTCAATGGCGGCTGCCCATGCTGCGGAAGTTGCAGATTTAAAGAAGAAACTTGAGTCAGCGAATGAGGACATTACTCTTATCAACAGGCGGCTCGACAAGGCACAAGGTATGTTTTGGGGCCGTCGACTTATGCATGTATACTAATATGAGCACGAATCTGAAGATTATATATTGGGACATGCGTAATTGCAGGTGGTGCTGCTGCGGTTGAGACAGCAGAACTAGCCTGGGCCAAGGAGCAAATCAGAGGGAGCAATGCGGCTGTCGAGAAGGCAGCTGCTGAGTTAAAGGCCGAACAAGCCGCTCGGCGCTAGTGCGATCAGAGAATATCTACCATAGCACGAGAGCTGAAGGATGCTGATAACCCACAAGTATAGGGGATCGCAACAGTTTTCGAGGGTAGAGTATTCAACCCAAATTTATTGATTCGACACAAGGGGAGCCAAAGAATATTCTCAAGTATTAGCAGCTGAGTTGTCAATTCAACCACACATGTAAACTTAATATATGCAGCAAAGTGTTTAGTAGCAAAGTAATATGATAGTAGTGGTAGCGATAGCAAAGGGTAACGATAGCAAAAGTAATGTTTTTGGTATTTTGTAGTGATTGTAACAATAGCAACGGAAAAGTAAATAAGCGGAGAACAATATATGCAAAGCTCGTAGGCAAGATCAGTGATGCAGAATTATGCCGGATGTGGTTCATCATGTAACAGTCATAACCTAGGGTGACACAGAACTAGCTCCAATTCATCAATGTAATGTAGGCATGTATTCCGAATATAGTCATACGTGCTTATGGAAAAGAACTTGCATGACAGCTTTTGTCCTACCCTCCCGTGGCAGCGGGTTCCTAATGGAAACTAAGGGATACTAAGGCCTCCTTTTAATAGAGTACCGGACCAAAGCATTAACACATAGTGGATACATGAACTCCTCAAACTACGGTCAACACCGGTAAGTATCCCGATTATTGTCACTTCGGGGTTAACGGATCATAACACATAATAGGTGACTATAGACTTGCAAGATAGGATAAGAACTCTCATATATTGATCAAAACATAATAGGTTCAGATCTGAAATCATGGCACTCGGGCCCTAGTGACAAGCATTAAGCATGGCAAAGTCATAGCAACATCAATCTCAGAACATAGTGGATACTAGGGATCAAACCCTAACAAAACTAACTCGATTACATGATAAATCTCATCCAACCCATCACCGTCCAGCAAGCCTATGATGGAATTACTCATGCACGGTGGTGAGCATCATGAAATTGGTGATGGAGGATGGTTGATGATGACGATGGCGACGGATTCCCTCTCCGGAGCCCCGAACGGACTCCAGATCAGCCCCCACGAGAGGTTTAGGGCTTGGCGTCGGCTCCGTACCGTAAAACGCGATGAATCCTTCTCTCTGATTTTTTCTCTCCCGAAAGAAAATATATAGAGTTGGAGTTGAGGTCGGAGGAGATCCAGGGGGCTTACGAGGTAGGGGGATGCGCCCTAGGGGGGCAGGCGCGCCCCCCACCCTCGTGGCTAGGGTGTGGCTCCCCTGGTCTTCATATTTTGCAAGGATTTTTTATTATTTCCAAATAGACGTTCCGTGAAGTTTCAGGTCATTCCGAGAACTTTTGTTTCTGCACATAAATAACACCATGGCAATTCTGCTGAAAACAGCGTCAGTCCGGGTTAGTTCCATTCAAATCATGCAAGTTAGAGTCCAAAACAAGGGCAAAAGTGTTTGGAAAAGTAGATACGACAGAGACGTATCAAATCCCCCAAGCTTAAACCTTTGCTTGTCCTCAAGCAATTCAGTTGACAAACTGAAAGTGATAAAGAAAAACTTTTACAAACTCTGTTTGCTCTTGTTGTAATAAATATGTAAAGCCAGCATTCAAGTTTTCAACAAAGATTATGAACTAACCATATTCACAATAACGCATAGGTCTCATGTTTGCTCATATCAATGGCATAATCAACTAGCGAGCAATAATAATAAATCTCAGTTGACAACACTTTCTCAAAACAATCATAATATGATATAACAAGATGGTATCTCGCTAGCCCTTTCTAAGACCGCAAAACATAAGTGCAGAGCACCTTTAAAGATCAAGGACTGTCTAGACATTGTAATTCATGGTAAAAGAGATCCAGTCAAGTCATACTCAATGTAAACTAACAGTAATGAATGCAAATGGCAGCGGTGCTCTCCAACTGGTGCTTTTTAATAAGAGGATGATGACTCAACATAAAAGTAAATAGATAGGCCCTTCGCAGAGGGAAGTAGGGATTTGTAGAGGTGCCAGAGCTCGGTTTTGAAATAGAGATGAATAATATTTTGAGCGGTATACTCTCATTGTCAACATAACAACCAAGAGATGGCGATATCTTCCATGCTACACACATTATAGGCGGTTCCCAAACAGAATGGTAAAGTTTATACTCCCCCTCCACCAACAAGCATCAATCCATGGCTTGCTCGAAACAATGAGTGCCTCCAACTAACAAGAGTCCCTTGGGGAGTTTTGTTTGCAATTATTTTGATTTAGTTTGTATAAAGCATGGGATTGGGCATCCCGGTGACCAGCCATTTTCTCGTGAGTGAGGAGCGGAGTCCACTCCTCTTGAGAATAACCCGCCTAACATGGAAGATACGGACATCCCTAGTTGATACACTTTTGACACCGACAATGACGATGGCGACGAATTCCCCTCTTCGGAGCCTCGAACGGACTCCAGATCAGCCCTCCCGAGAGGTTTTAGGGCTTGGCGGCGGCTCCATATCGTAAAACGCGATGAATCCTTCTCTCTGATTTTTTTCTCCCCAAAAGCAAATATATAGAGTTGGAGTTGAGGTCAGAGGAGCTCCAGGGGGCCCATGAGGTAGGGGGCACGCCCTAGGGGGGCAGGCGTGCCCCCACCCTCATGGCTAGTCTGTGGGCCCCCTGGTCTTCATCTTTTGCAAGGATTTTTATTATTTCCAAATAGACGTTCCATGAAGTTTCGGGTCATTCCAAGAACTTTTGTTTCTGCACATAAATAACACCATGGCAATTCTGCTGAAAACAGCGTCAGTCCGGGTTAGTTCCATTCAAATCATGCAAGTTAGAGTCCAAAACAAGGGCAAAAGTGTTTGGAAAAGTAGATACGACGGAGACGTACCAGATGCGGCAAGCCAATGATCACTTGAGAAGTATAACAAAGCCAAGGAAGCCGAACTCAATAAGGCTTTACAAGAGGCGCGAGAGGCACAATCCGGGTCTAGAGTGGCTCGGGAGGAGATCCGGCAAGCTGGGGAGATAGCGGCTGATAAGCCATTTCTATTACAGACTAAATTCGGCGACCCAAAGTATGCCCTGCTTAATCAATTGTGGAGTTCTCCAGACCCATTCTTGGACCTGCCGAAGAGTGTCGCTTATGCGGCACAGTTTTATCAAGCGCAAGATGGATGTGCAGTGGAGAAGCTTTTCTGGTCACAGTTCAACGTGCCAAAGCGTCCGTCATTGTTGAACAAACAAATGGCCCAGTGGGCCGAGCTCCACAAGATGTCCGGAGCTGCCATGAAGGAAGTCGTGGTCCGACTGTGGCCAACTGAGCCAATTCCGAACAATTATTTTGGTTTGGTGCAGCGATACATCCATTTTGCATCATGCTTTTATATCGATATTTATTGCATTATGGGATGTTATTACACATTATGTCACAATACTTATGCCTATTCTCTCTTATTTTACAAGGTTTACATAAAGAGGGAGAATGCCGGCAACTGGGATTCTGGGTTGGAAAAGGAGCAAATATTAGAGACCTATTCTGCACAACTCCAAAAGTCCTGAAACTTCACGGAAGACGTTTTCAGAATATATAAAAAATACCCAGTGAAAGAAGTCCACCAGGGGGGCCACACCCTGCCCACGAGGGTGGGGGGCGTGCCCTACCCCCCTGGGCGCGCCCCCTACCTCGTGGCCCCCCTAGTGGCCCTCTGATGTCCATCTTCTATATGAGGTCTTTTGATGAGAAAAAAATCATAAGCCATCTTCTCGGACGAAACTCCGCTGCCACGAGGCGGAACCTTGGTGGAACCAATCTACGGCTCTGGCGGAGCTGTTCTGCCGGGGAAACTTCCCTCCGGCAGGGGGAAATCATCACCTTCGTCATCACCAACGCTCCTCTCACCGGGAGAGGGCAATCTCCATCAACATCTTCACCAGCACCATCTCCTCTCAAAACCCTAGTTCATCTCTTGTATCCAATTCTTGTCTCCAAGTCCGGGATTGGTACCTGTGGGTTGCTAGTAGTGTTAATTACTCCTTGTAGTTGATGCTAGTTGGTTTATTTGGTGGAAGATCATATGTTCAGATTCTATATGCATATTAATACCCCTCTGATTATGAACATGAATATGCTTTGTGAGTATTTACGTTTGTTCCTGAGGACATGGGAGAAGTGTTGCTATTAGTAGTCATGTGAATTTGGTCTTCGTTCGATATTTTGATGAGATGTATGCTGTCTCTCCTCTAGTGGTGTCATGTGAACATCGACTACATGACACTTCACCATTGTTTGGGCCTAGAGGAAGGCATTGGGGAGTAATAAGTAGATGATGGGTTGCTAGAGTGACAGAAGCTTAAACCCTAGTTTATGCGTTGCTTCGTAAGGGGCTGATTTGGATCCATATGTTTCGTGCTATGGTTAGGTTTACCTTAATACTTTTGTTGTAGTTGTGAATGCTTGCAATAGAGGTTAATCATAAGTGGGATGCTTGTCCAAGTAAGGACAGTACCCAAGCACCGGTCCACCCACATATCAGATTATCAAAGTATCGAACGCGAATCATACGAGCGTGATGAAAACTAGCTTGACGATATTCCCATGTATCCTGGGGAGTGCTTTTCTCTATATAAGAGTTTGTCCAGGCTTGTCCTTTGCTGCAAAAAGGATTGGGCCACATTGCTGCACTTTATTTACTTTTGTTACTTGTTGTTCGTTACAAATTATCCTCTCACAAAACTATTTGTTACCACTTATTTCAGTACTTGCAGAGAATACCTTGCTGGAAACCGCTTATCATTTCCTTATGCTCCTTGTTGGGTTCGGCACTCTTACTGATCAAAAGGACTACGATAGATCCCCTATACTTGTGGGTCATCAAGACTCTTTTCTAGCGCCGTTCCCGGGGAGTGAAGCGCCTTTGGTAGGTGGAATTTGGTAAGGAAAAATTTATATAGTGTGCTGAAATTTACTGTCACTTGTTACTATGGAAAGTAATCCTCTGAGGGGCTTGTTCGGGGTATCTTCACCCAGACCAGTAGAGCAAAGAGTTGCTCCTCAACCTACTGAACCTACTGAAAATGAAAATGTCTGCTTTGAAATTCCTTCGGGTATGATAGAAAAACTGCTAGCTAATCCTTTTGTAGGAGATGGAACAAAGCATCCTGATGAGCATCTAATATATGTGGATGAAGTTTGTGGATTATTTAAGCTTGCAGGTGTACCCGGAGATGTTGTTAAGAAGAAGGTCTTCCCTTTATCTTTGAAGGGAGATGCATCGACATGGTATAGGCTATGTGATGATATGGGGTCATGGAACTACAAACGATTGAAATTGGAATTTCATCACAAGTTTTATCCTATGCATCTTGTTCATCGTGATCACAATTATATATATAATTTTTGGCCTCGCGAAGGAGAAAGCATCTCTCAATCTTGGGGGAGGCTTAAATCAATGTTATATTCATGCCCCAATCATGAGCTCTCAAGAGAAATGATTATTCAAAATTTTTATGCTCGGCTTTCTGATAGCAATCGCACCATGCTTGATACTTTCTTGTGCTGGCTCTTTTATGATGAAGACTATTGAATTCAAATGGGATTTATTGGAAAGAATTAAACACAACTCTGAAGATTGGGACCTCGACGAAGGTAAGGATTTAGGTATGACACCAAGTTTGATTGCGTTAAATCTTTTATGGATATCGATGTTTTCCGTAAATTTAGCACTAAATATGGACTTGACTCTGAGATAGTAGCTTCTTTCTGTGAATCTTTTGCTACTTATGTTGATCTCCCCAAGGAGAAGTGGTTTAAATACCATCCTCCCATAGAAGTAAAAGTAGCTGCACCTATTAAAGTTGAAGAAAAGATTATCACTTATAATGATCCAATTGTTCCTACTTCTTATGTTGAGAAACCACCTTTCCCTGTTAGGATAAAGGATCATGCTAAAGCTTCAACTATAGTTCGTAAAAGCAAAGTTAAAACTTATACACCCCCTGAGAAGTTAAAGTTGAACCTAATATTGCTATTGTTAAAGATCTCTTGTCTGATAATATTGATGGGCATGTTATTTGTTTCTGTGGTGAAACTGCTAGAATTGCTAAACCTTGTGCTAAAGATAAACCTAGACCTGTGGTAGGCATGCTTGTTATTTCTGTTAAAATAGGAGATCATTGTTATCATGGCTTATGTGATATGGGTGCCAGTGCTAGTGCAATACCTATTAGCCTATATAGAGAAATCATGCATGATATTGCACTTGTTGAGTTAGAAGATATTGATGTTGCAATTAAACTTGCCAATAGAGCTACTCTTTCACCATTGGGAATTGTTAGACATGTTGAAGTCTTGTGTGGGAAAACTAAATATCCTGCTGATTTTCTTGTTCTTGGTTCCCCACAAGATAGCTTTTGTTCCATTATATTTGGTAGACCCTTCTTAAACACTGTTAATGCTAAGATAGATTGCAAAAATGATGTTGTTACTATCGGTTTAGATGATATGTCTCGTGAATTTAATTTCTCTAAATTTAGTAGACAACACCGTGAAGAAGAATTACCTAGTAAGGGTGAAATTATTGGTCTTGCTTCTATTGCCGTACCTCCAAGTGATCGTTTAGAACAATATTTGCTAGACCATGAAAATGATATGTTTATGAACGAAAGAAGGGAAATAGATGAAGTATTCTTTAAACAGGAACCTATTTTGAAACACAATTTGCCTGTTGAAATCCTAGGGGATCCTCCTCCACCCAAGGGTGATCCCGTGTTTGAGCTTAAACCGTTTCCTGCTACTCTTAAATATGCTTATCTTGATGAGAAAAAGATATATCCTGTTATTATTAGTGCTAACCTTTCAGAGCATGAGGAAGAGAGATTATTGATAACTCTGAAGAAGCACCGTGCTGCTATTGGGTATACTCTTGATGACCTTAAGGGCATTAGTCCCACTCTATGTCAACATAAAATAAATTTGGAAGAAGATGCTAAACCAGTTCGTGATCATCAACGAAGGCCGAATCCTAAAATGAAAGAAGTGGTAAGAAAAGAAATACTAAAGCTCCTTGAGGCAGGTATAATTTATCCCGTTGCTGATAGTCAGTGGGTAAGTCCTGTCCATTGTATCCCTAAGAAGGGAAGTATTACTGTCGTTCCTAATGATAAAGATGAATTGATTCCTCAAAGAATTATTACAGGTTATAGGATGGTATTTGATTTCCGCAAATTAAATAAGGCCACTAAAAAGGATCATTACCCCTTACCTTCTATAGATCAAATGCTAGAGAGATTATCCAAACATACACATTTTTGCTTTCTAGATGGTTATTCTGGTTTCTCTCAAATACCAGTGTCAGCCAAAGATCAATGAAAGACTACTTTTACTTGCCCTTTTGGTACTTTTGCTTATAGACGTATGCCTTTTGGTTTATGTAATGCACCTGGTACCTTTCAAAGATGCATGATGGCTATATTCTCTGACTTTTGTGAAAAGATTTGCGAGGTTTTCATGGACGATTTTTCCATCTATGGATCTTCTTTTGATGATTGCTTGAGCAACCTAAGATCGAGTTTATCCCTTTTCACCTCTTGCAGGAAAACAAGCAGGAACTATGCAAAAAGATACTGAGCCTGGAACAGGAGATCAAGGACCTAAGGGACCAAAATTCTGTCCTCAAGTGCAAATTAAGGAAGAGGCCTACGCCATCAACAAAATCACCACCATCTCCACCAACAAAGAAGAATTGAGTATCTGGTATGGGCATTCCCCTTGGCAACTGCCAAGCTTGGGGGAGTGCCCTGGTATCGTATCACCATCACTTTTATCTTTACCGTTTTTCTTAGTTCAATCCTTTTGGTAATATCTTGATCTATTAGAATAAAAGTTCTTAGTATGATCTAGTTGTGAGTTTTGCTTTATGATCCTTCTATGTAATCGAGTCCGTGAGCTATTTATAATAATTATTAGTGTTGAGTCAAGGGCTTGATTCTTTAGCCATGATCTTAAGTGAATAAAAGAAAAGAGAAAGAATAAAAAGAAACAACGAGATCATATGGATCTCATGGAGAGTAATGAGCTCACATAGAAAAAGTATGATGAATAAAAGTTGTTGAGAGTTGACAAGCATAGTTTTGGCCATCGTTGCAATTAATAGGAAGTAATAAAGAAAGAGAGGTCTTCACATATAGATATACTATCTTGGACATCTTTTATGATTGTGAGCACTCATTAAAATATGACATGCTAAAGAGTTGACGTTGGACAAGGAAGACAACGTAATGTGTTATGTTTTCTTGCATATGAGATAAATTATATTGTCATGGATTATCCAACATGGTTGAGCTTGCCTTTCCCTCTCATGCTAGCCAAATTCATCGCACCAAGTAGAGATACTACTTGTGCTTCCAAATACCCTTAAATCAGTTTTGCCATGAGAGTCCACCATACCTACCTATGGATTGAGTAAGATCCTCCAAGTAAGTTGTCATCGGTACAAAGCAATAAAAATTGCTCTTTAAATATGCATGACTTATTAGTGTGGGAGAAAATAAACTTTATACGATCGTGTGATAAGGAAGAAATAAAAGCGATAGACTGCATAATAAAGGTCCATATCACAAGTGGCAATATAAAGTGACGTTCTTTCGCATTAAGATTTTGTGCATCCAACTATAAAAGCGCATGAGAACCTCTGCTTCCCTCTGCGAAGGGCCTATCTTTTACTTTTATCTCCTACCTTGCATAAGAGTCATGGTGATCTTCACCCTTCCTTTTTACATTTTATCCTTTGGCAAGCACAGTATGTTGGAAAGATCCTGGTATATATGGCTAATTGGATGTGAGTTTTCATGAACTTTTATTGTTGACATTACCCTTGAGGTAAAACGTTGGGAGGCAAAACTATAAGCCCCTATCTTTCTCTGTGTCCGATTAAAACTCCATACCCATAAGTATTGCGTGAGTGTCAGCAATTGTGAAAGACTATATGATAGTTGAGTATGCGGACTTGCTGAAAAGCTCTTATACATTGACTCTTTCCTATGTTATGATAAATTGCAATTGCTCCAATGATTGAGATTATAGTTTGTTAGTTTTCAATGAAGTTTACAATTCATACTTGAAATTGTGATTGAATTATTACTCTAGTATAAGAAATCATATGACAAGAATTATGTAAGTTGCTATTCTAAGAATGATCATGATGCCCTCATGTCCGTATTTTATTTTTATCGACACCTCTATCTCTAAACATGTGGACATATTTTTCGATTTTGGCTTCCGCTTGAGGACAAGCGAGGTCTAAGCTTGGGGGAGTTGATACGTCCATTTTGCATCATGCTTTTATATCGATATTTATTGCATTATGGGATGTTATTAACACATTATGTCACAATACTTATGCCTATTCTCTCTTATTTTACAAGGTTTACATAAAGAGGGAGAATGCCGGCAGCTGGGATTCTGGGCTAGAAAAGGAGCAAATATTAGAGACCTATTCTGCAAAGCTCCAAAAGTCCTGAAACTTCACGGAAGACGTTTTCAAAATATATAAAAAATACTCAGCGGAAGAAGTTCACCAGGGGGGCCACACCCTGCCCATGAGGGCGGGGGCGCGCCCCCCTACCTTGTGGGCCCCCTAGTGGCCCTCCGATGTCCATCTTCTGCTATATGAGGTCTTTCGATGAGAAAAAAATCATAGGCCATCTTCTCGGATGAAACTCCGCCGCCACGAGGCGGAACCTTGGTGGAACCAATCTAGGGCTCTGGCGGAGCTGTTCTGCCGGGGAAACTTCCCTCCGGGAGGTGGAAATCATTGCCATCATCATCACCAACGCTCCTCTCATCGAGAGAGGGCAATCTCCATCAACATCTTCACCAGCACCATCTCATCTCAAAACCCTAGTTCATCTCTTGTATCCAATTCTTGTCTCCAAGTTCGGGATTCGTACCTGTGGGTTGCTAGTAGTGTTAATTACTCCTTGTAGTTGATGCTAGTTGGTTTATTTGGTGGAAGATCATATGTTCAAATTCTATATGCATATTAATACCCTTCTGATTATGAACATGAATATGTTTTGTGAGTAGTTACGTTTGTTCCTGAGGACATGGGAGAAGTGTTGCTATTAGTAGTCATGTGAATTTGGTCTTCGTTCGATATTTTGATGAGATGTATGTTGTCTCTCCTCTAGTGGTGTCACGTGAACGTCGACTACATGACACTTCACCATTGTTTGGGCCTAGAGGAAGGCATTGGGGAGTAATAAGTAGATGATGGGTTGCTAGAGTGACAGAAGCTTAAACCCTAGTTTATGCGTTGCTTTGTAAGGGGCTGATTTGGATCCATACGTTTCATGCTATGGTTAGGTTTACCTTAATACTTTTGTTGTAGTTGCGGATGCTTGCAATAGGGGTTAATCATAAGTGGGATGCTTTTCCAAGTAAGGACAGTACCCAAGCACCGGTCCACCCACATACCAGATTATCGAAGTACCGAACGCGAATCATATGAGCATGATGAAAACTAGCTTGACGATATTCCCATGTGTCCTCGAGAGCGCTTTTCTCTATATAAGAGTTTGTGCAGGCTTGTCCTTTGCTGCAAAAAGGATTGGGCCACATTCCTGCACTTTATTTACTTTTGTTACTTGTTGTTCATTACAAATTATCCTATCACAAAACTATCTGTTACAACTTATTTCAGTACTTGCAGAGAATACCTTGCTGGAAACCGCTTATCATTTCCTTCTGCTCCTCATTGGGTTCGACACTCTTACTTACCGAAAGGACTACGATAGATCCCCTATACTTGTGGGTCATCATGTAGCGACTTGTTGATGCGGTGCTGCGTATCGACGCCGTTAATCGGTCGGCGTGCATTGAAGTTGCACGGATGGCCTTTGCCCGCGTCAAGACGTACTGGGCGAAAATGAAGGCCGCCGATGTTGCAAAAAACAGTCCACCCGAGGGCAAGGACCATCACACGCCGGAGCATTATTTTGAAGATGTCCTAGAGGGCGCCCGCTTGATAGAGGGTCGGTTCTCGAAGAATATTATGTTCGAGTGAATGTATCGGAATTGTGATAACAATATTATGATATACTAAGGCTGTGTTATATTTATGCCTTTTCCCTGAAAGGCATTTCCTCCTGTGCGGCCATTTTTTATAATTTGTAGGTTTTCCAGTTGTCGGCTTCAGCCCCCTCGCATATAATGGGGGGGGGGGGTGTTCGGAATAGCAACTGACTACACTTGACCCAACGTCTTGGTCCGTGAAGGAGGTGTCAGTGCGGCGAACTAGGCAATCGAACTATAGGGATTTAACACCTTCACTTAGCCATATGAGTTTGACGGTGGGTCTACGATATAGCCCCTTGTATGTACACGGTTATCCGAATACGGCTGCGCTACATAGGTGACCGGAAAATGGTCCTTCGTGTTATACGGAAGAAATCACAAAAGATTCTAATAAGTCGCTGAGTGGTTGACCAGCTCTCGCCGTATCATGACATGTCAGTTTTCGGCTTTCTCTACTGAGGTGCTTAACCAGGTGAATCGGAAACACAATCACAGTAGTTCTCCCTTTACTACCCTAGCCGATAGAGAGGAACATAAGGTAGTAAGCACAGGAGCCGGGCAACCCAACTATCGACCCAAGACATGATTCGGAGCTGATGCATATAATGCCAAAACTCATGACGCCGAAGTATGCTGTAGAGCTATTCAGACTTGTTGGCAATTTAATATGTTGCTGTATCGAGCCCCTGGCGATTAGTGCCGGGGTGTGTATGTAAAACCACCGAAAAGATAAAATACAGTTCTATAAGGAAAAAATAAATACCTAAGATGGATTATGTCCATTGGAATCTGATTGATACGTCGAGCACAATCTTACAGATTATAACACCTCAACCCAGGTCATTTTACATGCCAGGGGTCGAAGGCTGAGGAAAAAGGCTACATCCAGGTTTTAAATAGAGTGTTTAGTCTAAAAAATCTTTTGGACCACCTGTCGCACGCCTGCGCTGCCTTTGCCTTAGCGAAGAGGATTCCTTAAAAGGAGCAATCTTTGGTTGCCTAGATGAAACTGGGCTCCGAAAGAGTCCTTGTAGGTCCATAGGACGAATGGGTTTTGAGTCATCTGTGACAAAAGATATGAAATAGTTTAAAAGAAAGAGAGAAGAGCTGTAGGAGGACGAACCGTGTTGTAGGTCTGTCCCATTGTGCCTCCGCCGACGACCAAGGTATTTTAAGTGCATAATTATGTATGCGCGATGTGAACTTCGCGGGCGTATGCATCGAACGACGGAGGCGGAACTGCTAATCCAGCTCGACAATTAACCGGTCTTGTGTAGTAGGGGGCGGTGTCTTAATGGCTGATAAGGTATGCAGTTTAACGAGTCCGCTTTGTACTTCGGCTGTGATGGCCGTGGTATACTCCTCGGAACGGAGGGGTTGTTCTGTTTTTCCAGTGATCGTTATGATGCCACATGGACCAGGCATCTTAAGCTTTAGATAGGCGTAGTGTGGGACCGCATTGAAACGAGCGAACGCGGTCCGTCCAAGCAGTGCATGGTATCCACTGCAGAACAGAACAATATCAAAGATCACGGCTTCGCTTTGGAAGTTGTCCGGCGAACCGATGATGACTTCTAGTGTGATTGAGCCCGTACAGTGAGCTTCTTCGCCAGGTATTACACTGTTAAAGGTAATTGTGGTGGGATGGATCCTTGAGGGATCAATGCCCATTTTGTGAACAGTGTCTTAATAGAGCACATTAAGGCTACTACCGCCGTCCAGAAGGACTCGTGTGAGATGGAATCCATCAATGATTGGGCCAAGGACCAAAGCTGCCGAACCCTTGTGACGGATACCTGTTGGGTGGTCATTGCGATCAAAAAGTGATCAGACAGGCTACCCATGGGTTAAATATTGGTATGACCGGCTTTATGGCGTAGTCATCTCGTGGTACGCGCTTGCACTCCCTCGTATGGATATGCGTCACAGATATCATGTTTACTGTTTTTACTTCAGGGGGGAATTGCTTTTGTCCACCAGTGTTTGGCTGGCGAGTCTCCTCGTCTTTGCTGTCACTAGGCGGCCCCTTCCCTTTGTGTTCGACGTTGAGCTTGCCTGTTTGTTTGAAAACCCAACAATTTCTGTTGGTATGGCTGGCGGGTTTGTCAGGGTTGCCATGCACTTGACAGGGCCGATCCGGTATCCTGTCTAAACTGGATGGGCCATCTTTGTTTGCCTTGAATGGCTTCTTCCGTTGACCGGATTTGGAACCACTGAATCCTGCATTGATCGCCGTGTCTTGGGTTCCTACATAATTGTTTCGACGCTTGTTTTTATTGCGCCGAGGCTTGCCATTGCCGTCCCTGACCTCAGAGGTGCCAGGATCGCTGGTGCTATTGTTTCAGTGGGCCAGCCAGCTATCTTCTCCCGCAGAAGTGGGTCATCAGTGCGGTAAGAGCTGCCATAGACTTTGCTTTTTCTTGGCTGAGGTGACGGGCCAGCCATTCACTCAGACGCTATGTTTAAAAGCCGCTAGGGGTTCGGCGTCCGAACAGTTGACGATTTGGTTCTTTTTAATTAAGAACCTAGTCCAGAGCTTCCTGGCTGACTCTCTGGGCTGCTGGATGATGTGGCTGAGGTCATCGGCATGCGGAGGCCGGACATATCTACCTTGGGAGTTATCGCGAAAGGCGTCTTCCAGGTCTTCCCAGTTGCCAATAGAGTTTTCTGGGAGGCTGTTTAGCCAGTGTTGGGCTGGTCCCTTTAATTTTAGTCGGAGATATTTGATGGCATGAAGATCATCACCGCGGGCCATATGAATATGGAGAATAAAATCCTCAATCCATACCGCGGGATCTGTTGTTCCATCATACGATTCAATATTCATAGGTTTGAACCCTTCTGGGAATTGATGCTCCATTACTTCATCAGTGAAGTAGAGGGGGGGGGGGTGACGCCTCTATATCGGGCCAAGTCGCGATGTAGCTCGGATGGAGTCCGTTTGCGGCTTTCGTCCCGAGCGTGATTATGCTTGTCACGTCCGGCTAGATAACCGTCGCCGCGCGTCGGTGCACGCCCCCGCGATCCGTAGATCGATCTGGTCTAACCTGCTCTATTGTCCAGGTCTTGCCACAGGTCATATGTATATCCCCGAGCTGTTACATCTCTACCTTTATGGCGAGGTAGTATGGGTTGGTGTTCGGCTTGAGTTGTCGTTTTGTCCTGGCCACGAGGTGGTCGGTCAGCCGCATTACGTACTGATGGTGAGGGCTCGAAGGCCTCGTCGTCAAATTGGGGTAGCAGTTTACGCTTCGGGTAACTTTTGGTTGGGCGTTCGAGGCCGTATTCCTCGGTTGCCAGGACATTAGTCCACCTATCGTTGAGCAGTTCTTGATCAGCTTGAAGCTGCTACTGCTTCTTTTTCAGGCTCCTTGGAGTGGAAATTAGCCGATGCTTAAAGCGCTCCTGCTCGAGAGGTGTCTCAGGCACGATAAAATCCTCGTTGCCGAGACTCACCTCATCCTCGGAGAGAGAAAGATAATCGCTATCCTCCGAGTCTTCGTTTTCAGCCTGTTCATCGGGGCTAACTTGCCCATCTTCCCGGTCGTCCTGTTCAGAGGTCGGGTCGACGAGTTCTTGTTTGTCTTCGGCACCCTCTGGAGTATTGTTGTCTCCTGTGCCGGTATTGCTGTCTTTTGCACGGTGTGATTTAGAGCGGCGCCGCTGACGTCGGCGCTTTGGCTGTATCTCAGGAGGCTTATCCTTGAGCGGATCTTCTTTATCGTCGCCGTTACCCTCTTTGGGTGTGTCCACCATGTACATGTCATACGAAGAGGTGGCTGTCCAGCGGTAAACGACGGGTTTTCTGCTTGCTCCTCCCCGGCATCGTTGCCCATACCGTCGATGTCTTCAGAGCCGTAGTCGAGCATGTCAGTTAAGTCCTCGACAGTGGCTATGAAGTGGGTGGTGGGTGGGACGTAAAATTCCCTGCTCTCAGCCCCTAGTCCAGGCTTGGCGTAGTTCGGACATTGCTCCTCTGTAATGACGAGGGATCACATCAAGTTCAGAGCCTTGCTTAAAGGCGAGGTTTGGCCAGGGAGAAGAAAATCCGTGGAGTACGGCGGGAAGGAAACTCCTTGGCTGAGCTCACACGATGCTGACTCCGAGGGTTCGGAGCCAGTGTCCGGAGAAGAGTTTGGCTCCATGACGGTTGCCGGCGACACTACTTCCTCCGGCTCTCCCGTATTGGGCTTGGTGGCCGCATATAGTCCGACGGGCTCAATAATCCCGTCTTCGGACCTGGTGATGCGCTCTGGATCTAAGGCAGAGCGGAGGTAGGGGTCGTGAACCCTTGGAAGATCAAGTCTCCTTGGATATCAATGACATAGTACAGATTTCCAAAACTAATCTGGTGACCTGGGGCGTAGCTGTCGATCTGCTCTAGATGGCCAAGCGAGTTGGCCCGCAGTGCGAAGCCGCTGAACACAAAGATCTGACCGGGGAGGAAAACCTCCCCAGGGAAGCATTATTGTAGATGATTGATGGAGCCATCGAACCTTGTGGTGACGACGCAGCGAAACTCTCAATGAAAGCACCAATGTCGGTGTCAAAACCGACGGATCTCGGGTAGGGGGTCCCGAACTATGCATCTAGGGTCGATGGTAACAGGAGACATGGGACATGATGTTTACCCAGGTTCGGGCCCTCTTGATGGAGGTAATACCCTACATCCTGCTTGATTGATCTGGATGAGTATGAGGATTACAAGAGTTGATCTACCACGAGATCGTTGTGGCTAAACCCTAGAAGTATAGCCTGTATGATAGTGATTGTTGTCTATGGGCTAAACCCTCCGGTTTATATAGACACCGGAGGGGCCTAGGGTTATACAAAGTTGCTTACAGAGAAAGGAAAGAATACATCCGGACGCCATGCTTGCCATCCATGCAAAGGAGAGTCCCATCCGGGCACGGGAGGAAGTCTTCTATCTTGTATCTTCATGGCCCAACAGTCCAGCCCATGTCACACAGGCCGGACGCCCGAGGACCCCTTAATCTAGGACTCCCTCAACCGCGCCCCGTCGCCGCCCCCTCCCCCACGGTGAGCCCCTGCCACCCCATCTCCTGTTTTTTCTATTTTTTCTTCTTCTGCTTTTTAGTTTAGGTTTAGGTTTAATTTGTTTAGGTTATTTAGTTTAATTAGTTTAGGTTTTTTTAGTTTTTTTAGTTTAGGTTTTTTAGTTTAGGTTTAATTTGTTTAGATTATTTAGTTTAATTAGTTTAGGTTATTTAGTTTAATTAGTTTAGGCTGTTTAGTTTAGTTAGTTTAGGTTTAATTGGTTTAGGTTTTCTAGTTTAGTTAGTTTAGGTTTAATTAGTCTAGGTTATTTAGTTTAATTAGTTTAGGTTATTTAGTTAGTTAGTTTAGGTTATTTAGTTTAACTAGTAATAATGTACGTGCAATGCATGTTTATATTAGGTAGGATATTAGTTGCACGTTATATTAGGTAAGATATATCTATTGCACGTTGATATTTGGTAAGATATCAATTAATTTTCCACGGGAATGGTAGGATATTAATTACATGGCAGATTTCAAGGGATAGCGTTGAGTCAAAACATGTTTATAACCAATGGCAGTGGTGGGTAATTAGAGCATTGAACGTGTTTGGTGCTCAACATTGGAGCGATTTGAACCGCTAGATAACATGATTTGATGGTGGAGATGGTTTGGATCTGCCCATTTGGGTCTTTTTATATTGGTATAGATTAGTTTAGGTACTTTTTAAGAATACACAAGAAAAAAAGTAAAAGAAGAAGAGGAAGAAGAAGATGAGGTGTCGGGGTGTTGTGTCGAGGGTCGGGGTGTCGTGTCGAGGGTCAAGGGGTCAAGGGTCGCCGAGGGGTCAAGGATTTGCCATCCCGACCCCGACAACCTAACCCCGACACCCCGACCCCTCGACCCTCGACACGACACCCCTACACCCCGACCCCTCGACCCTCGACATGACACCACCGACACCCCGACCCCCGACATGACACCCTGACCCCTGAGGGTTGCCGAGGGGCACCCCGACCCCGACACAGAACACCTACACGACACCACCAACACCCCGACCCCCAACATGACACCCCGAGATCCCGACACGGCACTCCCGACACTGACACCCCGATATTAATTAGTCAATGTTATTAGGTATTTAATTTTTTATTATGTTCATGATGATACACACTAATTTTTTATTATGTTTATGTTGTACTAATTTCGTTTACTCTTTGTCATTGCAGGTGTTGACAGATGGTGGGCTTGGGTCGAGAGCGCTCTGAGCCTCCTACCTCGGCGCCTGGGAGGGGTGTTGTTATTGCACCCCAGAACCTTCGGAGAGCGCTGGTAGACAACATGCATACACCCCCAACACCTTCGGCGGGCGCTTCTTCTTCGACCAGGAGAGGAGGTCGGGGGAAGAAGAGGAATGGAGGTAGAGGTGGACGGGGCGCTGGGAGAGGTAGGAAGGTTGTTCTGCCTTCCTCGCCACCAGCCCCCGCTGGGTCTCCGGACCACCGGAGTGATCCGTCTCAGGTGGAACCGTCTAACCTGGACCTGTGTCAGACTCCAGTCCATGAGCCTCGGGTCGACGAGCCTCTGGTCACCGAGCCTTGGGTCGCCGAGCCTCAGGTCGACGAGCCTCTGGTCGCCGAGCCTCGGGTCCCAGTGTCTTCCTCCCAGGAGACTCGGGTCCCACAGTCTTCTCCCAGGAGACTCGGGTCCTAGAGTCTTCGTCACACGTGACTCCAGAGACTAGAGACCATGGTGATGGTGTCGAGGAGACCTTATCCGAGGATAGCTATAGCAAGGGCAAGCTGGTTGAGGAGGGCAAGAAACCAACATGGTGGTACTAAGCTACCGTTCATGCTGGCGACCCGCGACCAGAGGTGGTTGATTCAGCCTAGCAGGGAGAAGTAAGTGCATTTAGTATTTTTTAACCTTTTTCCTTCATGTTTGTTCAAATTAATATCTAATGTGTTGGCCTTGTCATACTGCAGGGGTTGGATACACGCATATGGTGTCCGCAGGCCCAACCAGGTCCTTGGTACTCTAGTACGGCACCACTTCCCGGGGTGCGTCACGTTGCCCGGTGAGGGTGAGCTTCCATAGCTAGCACTGACCTGGGAGCTGTACGAGGCTTCCCCGGCCCCGCCGGGGGAGATGGTCGATGGTGTCGTGTGTGAGACGGTGGCCGACATTGTGAGACGGCGGTTTTGGGTAATTTCTCATTTACGGAATTAAAAATCAACAGTACCTAGTGATTGTACTAATCAGTGTTATCTTGTTTGATTGCAGACCTTCTACAGGTGTCTTGAGGAACACAAGGCGGACGCGGCTATGGTTCTCGAAGCCGAGTGCAAGCGCCTACTTCAGAACTTATGGCACGAGGCTCGGGTGCAGTTTGTTCGAGACTACTATGCCTCGACTAACATCAGGAGGGAGAAGAAGAATTGCCGCGCCAAGTATCTGAGTAAGGACAAGTACATGAAGGTAATTACCTATTATTAAGGCCTTGTACTAGTTTCCTTGATTTGATTCGTAGGCGTAGCATTGAAATTTCTCTTTGTCTAACTTAGGCGCCCCCGAGATGGTGTGCAGATAAGATGGACTGTTGGGAGAGGTTGGTGGATGAGTGGTGCTCTCCCTAATGGCTAGCTGTCTACAACAAGAACAAGGACAAGCGTGCCCAGATGCAAGGTGTGCCGCACCATCAAGGGAGCTCCAACCTGTTTGAGTACGGGGATCACTGGGTATGTGGTTCGAGCCCGTAATGATTCATGCAATTTAATTCTTCATGCTTGCTTTAATTACTAATTTAGCCTGTTCCTCTCTTTCAGGCGTGACACAACAAGAAGGAGGTCTCGCCGCTGTACGACCTCTATGCCATGGCCCATAGTTCCCCGTACAAGAAGGCCAAGGCATTCTCGGAGGATCACCTCGATCATCCAGAGAGCTTCACCAACAACACCTCCCACGACAAGCTTGTGAGGTACAGAGACTGGGGAAGAAGATGAAAGGTGAGGGGTTCAACCCGAGCCAGAGTCCTTTTGATCCTGAGCTCGTGATGCTATCTGGTGATGGGAGAAAACATGGCTCAGTAGCCATTGGGGATGGACTCATACTTTGTTCTAGAAGTCTCCTAGAGATCAAGAAGCGCCAGACAAAGTCTCTTCCCAAGATGAGGCCTCGACCACGGCCAATGTAGCTTGCTATCGAGGCTAGGGCCAAGGAGCTTGTGGTGGAGGCAAGCAGGCAGGCGTAGGAGAAGGTGAGGGAGATGGAGGAGAGGACGACTAATCTGTTGGAGGCGGAGAGGAACTGGAACAACGCGGGTCACCGGGCCCTATACGAGCTCCTCGTGGTAAGTTTCTTCCGCATACTAGGCAAATCATGCGCGTAATGTTCGTTTCATTACTAACTAATATGACTGACTTGTGAAAACAAAATGTGCAGTCCGTGTGCGAGAAAACCGGCCAGACCGCTCCACCGATGCCCCAGATTGCTATAGCAGACACTGTGAGTTTCATTTGAATGGTCATTTGTTACTAGTATTCACATTTCAGTTTGCATCATGCTAACTAAACATTGCAAATGATCATTCGTGCAGCACGCCTCCCATAAAGGATCGACCGATCCTTCTCTGTCTCACAGTGGCGCAACCCTGACCGGTCCTTCACCTCACAGATTATGGTAAGTTTTCCTAAGTGTTTTGCTTAACAAATGCTTTGTTAGCTAGAAAATGGCATAACAACCTTGGATAGCTCAATAATGATCTATAGCTAGCTTAGCTAGTTCATTTATGACATAATTACCCCACTTAGGTAAAAAAATGGCATAACAACCTAGGATAGCTCAATAATGATATATAATTAGCTTAGTTACTTCATTTATGACATAATTAGCGCACTTAGGTAAAAAATGGCATAAAAACCTAGGATAGCTCAATAATGATCTATAATTAGCTTAGCTACTTCATTTATGACATAATTAGGGCACTTAGGTAATAAATGGCATAATAACCTTGGTTTAGCTCCAAACTATCATATAATTAGTTTATTTTCCTCCAAAATGACAAAATAACCTTACCTAGCTCCAAAATGACCGATTTTAACTAGGATAGCTCTAAAATGACCTACACCTACCATTTTGTCCTACAAAATGAATAAATATGCTTAGTTAGCTAAAAAATGAAATAACTACGTAGGTTAGCTCCGAAATGACCAATTTACCTAGCCTAGCTCTAAGATGACCTACACACTTAGCATTTTTACCTACCTTAGTTAAATAATGGAATTTTTACCTACCTTAGTTTGAAGAAGAAGAAGAAGAAGGCTTCTTCTTCTTCTTCTTCTTCTAGTTAGTCTTCTTCTTCTGCTAACTTTCATCTTTCCTAATTTGCAGATTTGCTTGAGATGAGGAAGCAGCTAGCATTGATGGAAACTTGCTGCAAACTTTTACTTGCGCTAAATGTTGTTGGAAACTTGTATGTATATGTTCATGTTGTTGGAAATGTGTATAGGTTGTTGGAAACTTATTGTTGGTATGATTGCCGAAATTACGTTGAAATGTGTATATATATGTGAAATTTTGTCAAATTAAATGAATTTAGGAAAAAACAAGAAAAACAGGGGATATATAGCCACTTTGCTGTCCGCTGGCTGATGGCAAAGGTCTTTGCCATCCGCCAGTAGACGGCAAAGATTCCACGTGGCAGCTACCTATACAACTTGGGGTGGAGGGGGCTGGCCTATTTGGTAGATTTGCCGTCAGCCAGCGGACGACAAAGGCCTTTGCATCTTTGCCGTCCGCTGGCTAACAATAATGATGCAAAGGCCTTTGTCATCCGCTAGCTGACGGCAAAGCACACTGGTAACCACTTAACGGACCTGAACTACCACGTGTGCCGTCTGTCAATAGATGGCAAAGCCCTTTGCATCTTTGCCGTCAGCCAGCGGACGACAAAGAGGCCTTTGCTGCTTCCTATTCAGCCGGACCCGTTGCTGTCTGCTGGCTGATGGCAAAGGTCTTTGCCGTCAGCCATCCATGCCTTTGCCGTGACGGCAAAGTGCCTGATTCATGTAGTGTAAGGGAATCACAACATACATATCATCAAAATATCAAACGAATACCAAATTCACATGATTACTTATGACAAGACTTCTCCCATGTCCTCAAGCACAAAAGTAACCATTCACAAATCATAATCATGCTCAAGATCATAGGGGTATTTAATAGCATCAAGGATCTGAACATATGATCTTCCACCAAATAAACCAACAAGCATCAACTATGAGATGTAATCTACACTACTAGCAACCCACGGGTACCAATATGAGGTTTTGAGACAAAGATTGAATACATGAGATGAACTAGGGTTTGAGATGAGGTGGTGCTGGTGAAGAAGTTTATGAAGATTGGTCCTCCCATAATGAGAGGATCGTTGGTAATGATGATGACTTCGATTTCCCTCTCCCAGAGGAATCTCTCTGCCGGAGAGCAAAAGTGCTCCTGTCTAGGTTCTGCCTCAAGATGGCGGCGCTTCGTCCTGAAACCCTCCTTCTGATATTTTCTATGTCAAATGGCATCATATAGGAGAAGATGGCCCCCGGAGGCCTGCCAAGGGTGCCACAAGCTCGGGGGACATGCCTAGGGGGGTAGGGCGCAATCCCCGGGCTTATGGCTGCCTGGTGGGTCCCCCTCTGGTATTTCTTTTGCCAATAATTTTAATATATTCCAAAATATTTCTCGATCAATTTTCAGCTCATTTGGAGATGCTCAGGAAAAGTGCCTTCGATGTAGCCCTTTCTGGTCTAGAATTCCAGCTGCCGACAGTCTCCCTTTTCATGTGAAACTTGCAAAATAAGAGAGAAAAGGCATACAAATTGTAGCATAAATTGAAATAGCAGTCCATAATGCAATAGATATCAACATACAAAATATGATGCAAAATGGACGTATCAACTCCCCCAAGCTTAGACCTCACTTGTCCTCAAGCAAAAACCAAAATCGATAATCATGACCACATGTTTGGAGAGAGAGGTGTCGATAAAAATAAAATATGAACATGGAAGAATCATGGTCATTAACATAACAACAATACATCATCATAAAACTTCTCATGCTAGAGTAACAATTCATTCACAATCTAAAGTATGAAACATAGACTTTATTGTAAACTCACAAACTATGTTCTTATTCATTGAAACAATCACAATCCATCATATTTTCAGAAAGAGTCTATGTAAGAGCTTCGTTTAGCAAGTTCACATACTCAACCATCATATAGTCTTCTATGATTGCTGACACTAAGGCATATTTGTAGAGCAAAAGTCTTGGTCAGACACATAGAAAGATAGCGGCTTATGGTTTCGCCTCCCAACTTATTTACCTCAAGGGTAATGTCAACAATAATAACTCATGATCACCTACATCCAACTGGATATATATGTCTGGATCTATCTACCACATGATGCTTGCCACTACATAGTACATAGAGAGAAATAGGGATAAACACTAATGGATCTTGCATAAAAGTAAATACATGAAAGTAAAAGATAGGCCCTTCACAGAGGGAAGCTGAGGTTGTCATGCGTGTTTTGTTTTTGGATGTGCAAACTCTTAATGCAAAGGAACCTCACTTTATATTGCCCCTTGTGATAGCACCCTTTATTATGCAGCCTGTCACTTCTATTTCTTCACCATCACAAGATCATACAAAGCTTACTTTCCCTTACAGTAAAAGATAATACATATTTGTGAGCAATTTTTATTGCTTTGCATCGATGAAAACTTACTTGAAGGGTCTTATTCAATCCATAGGTAGATAAGGTGGACTCTCATGACACAAAACTGGGTTTAAGAGTTTTGGATGCACAACTAGTATCTCTACTTAGTATGAATTTCTGGCTAGCAAAAGATCCTAGACAAGCACCACATGTTAGAAGATCCGTAACAATATAACTTCTATGTGAATGTAAACAACCATAACTTATTATGTTGTCTTCCTTGTCCAACGTCAACTAATTGATATCGAATATTTGATGGGGGCTCACAATCATAAAAGATGTCCAATATAGTATATTTATATGTGAGACTTCTCTTCCTTATTACTTTTTCATGGATTGGACCAATGACCAATGTTATGCTTGTCAACTTACAACAAATTTATCAACTATACTTCTTTTATGTGAAGTCATTACTCCCCATGGGAGTACCATATGATCTTGTATTCTTTTATTTTTCATTGCTAAGATTGAAACAAGAAAGCAAAGCAAAACTCAAACTACTATTTATTATATATCTCGCACACGATTACATAGATAGATAGATCACTAAGAAAGCACTCAAAAATAGATCATACTCAAACTTTATTCTTCTAAATCATGAAGTAACTAAGGATCTAACTAAGATAGATAATGATGATAAAACTGGTTATGATACAATACCGAGGCACCTCCCCCAAGCTTGGCACAAGCCAAGGGGAGTGCCCATACCCATGTACTCAAGTCTCCTTCTTTGGTGATGATGATGAAGTAGTAGACTTGTACTTCACAATGCTCATGAGTATCTCCCTCAGACTCTGAATTTCCTAGAGCATGTGATGAATTAACTCAGTATTGTTTTCCACCTCGGCCATATGTTTATTCTCCGTTCCCCAAGAGTTTGTCCCTGCATCACTTTCTCTTGGGCGAGATATGTCCCTAGATGGTCTATGCACACCAGGAGTATTTTCAACCCCATAATTGTGAACCAAATTATGAAAATTGTTCCGATGTAACCTGTGTAAGGCCTCCTAGGGGGAAGTTCTTCTTGTACCTCTTGGCCTTCATAGTTGCTTGTAGTCCTTATTTCTTGACGGGGATTTGTGCTAGTGGAGATGCCAGCCAGAGTGCCTCTCTCCAAAGCCAAATGGTGGACCTCAAGCGAATCTCCTACATATTCCTCCATAGTGACTTCCTCGACTTCCTCCCTCCTGAGTTCCATTTGCATCAACCAAGAATCGTCTTCCACGTTGTTGGAGGAGAAGGAACACATGATGCCTGGCTTTGAAAATCTGGCAGAAAACAGCATGAAACAAGAACATAGGATATCGCTGCGATACAGTGGTTAAAACATTGGCAAGTGTATATAATGAATTTTTTTCATGCAGGACAAGTAACATGGAAGAAAAACATAGTCGCAAGTCCACGTGGGGGCAACAAGCCTGGGAGGCGCACCCAGGGGGTAGGGCGTGCCCCTTGGGCTTGTCGCTCCCTCGTGTATTTTTCATACTGCTTATTATTTTCCTATTTTTTAAAATATTCCAAAACGTAAAAAGTTTTTTTATGGAACTTTTGGAGTCGGTTTACTTACCGTACCACATACCTACCATTTTTAGGGCTCTAGAGCGTTCTGGAAGGTTTCCCTTATGTGCTCCTCTGGTGTCATAGTTTGGATAATATTAGTTTCAACATTAATGGGTGTACCCGAGATATAATGTTTAATTCTTTTCCCATTAACCACCTTCGGATTGGTCCCTTTGGCATTGTTTATCTTGATAGCTTCAGAACGATAAACTTCTTCAACAATATACAGTCCTTCGCATTTAGAGAGAATCTTTCCTGCAAAGAATCTTAAATGAGAGTTGTATAATAAAACTTGATCTCCTACTTTGAATTCCCGTTTTTGGATTCTTTTATCATGCCATCTTTTAACCTTTTCCTTAAATAACATAACATTCTCATAAGCTTGTTTCCTCCATTCATCTAGAGAACTAATATCAAATAACCTCGTCTCACCGGCAAGTTTGAAATCATAGTTAAGTTCTTTAATTGCCCAATATGCTTTATGTTCTAACTCAACAGGTAAATGACATGCTTTCCCATAAACCATTTTGTAAGGGGACTTACCATAGGATTTTTATAAGCAGTTCTATGTGCCCGCAATGCATCATCAAGTTTCTTAGACCAATTCTTTCTAGATCTATAGACGGTCTTTTGTAAAATTAACTTTATTTCTCTATTGCTCAATTCAACTTGACCACTAGACTGAGGATGATAAGGTGATGCAATTCTATCATTGACATCATATTTAGCAAGGAGTTTACGGAAAGCACCATGAATAAAATGTGAACCACCATCAGTCATTAAATATCTAGGGACTCCAAACCTCGGGAAAATAACTTCTTTAAGCATTTTAATAGATGTGTTATGATCAGCACTACTAGTTGGAATAGTTTCTACCACTTAGTAACATAATCGATAGCAACTAGAATACGAGTATACCCACTAGAGGAAGGAAAATGTCCCATATAATCAAATCCCCAAACATCAAATGGTTCAATAACAAGTGAATAATTCATAGGCATTTCCTGTTGTCTACTAATATTACCGAGTCCTTGACATTCATCACTGTTAGAAGTATAATTATGTTTAAGTTAGAGATTAGGAGTTAGAGATAGGATTGGTTTAAACCATGTACAACTTATCCCCTACTTCAAGTCTCTCTCCCTCAGATTGTATTCTATATATACACCTATGAGGGTCAGATCAATATAACACAACAACACAATATTTACCATCCTACAATTTTCTACATGGTATTAGAGCGGTTAGTCTCACGACGCCGATCCTAGGTTCCTTCACCGCTTCTGCATCATGCCACCCCGGAGGAGATTAATCTTCTTTGCCCAGGGGCGCGACACTCGATCAATCAATGATTAGATTGGTCCTGTAGTTTAGATCCAATTTTCAAGTTTCCTATTTCCATCTGGTACATCAATCCTCTAGCTATGAATAATTCCCGATGGCCCACAAATCCCGTAAGAAGATTGTGTATAAATCCATGTCCAGATCACTTCATGCCGCGGCTTCTGCGGCGGCGGCGACTGCCTTGGCACCAACCGGCGACACCTGCAGAGACGGCTATGTGTGCCTTCCTTCTAGGCAGCGACCAAAATTGAGCAGCAACCCTCGCGTAGGCCAGGCGTGGCGATCCTGTCGCATAGGCGGATGTGTTGGGAAACTTAGTAGAAAACAAAAAAAAAATCGCCCTATGATCACCCAGGAACAATATGAAGATGCATAACGGGTTGTGATTAACGATCGTTACCGACTCCGAGAGTGCAGCGGAACTAGATGAGTCAGTGTAGATCATACTTGAAGTCCCTCGAACATCGATGATGATCCCGCAAACCGCCGACGAACGATCCCTCGAACGAAAGACCGAAAGCACGACCTCTATACTTGGTTGCAAGCATACGATCTTCACGATCCGGCAGCACTTCGGCTTCTAGAGCTAATCGTCGCCGGGGAATTAGAGGGAGAAGATTAGAACCACATGAGGCTTCTAATTATGAGTTTTATAGGTGTCTAGGGCTAGCTCTAATTAGTCAACTAGGACCAACAAGAACTAGAACTAGATCAACTAGAGGAGGCTCCAAAACTTGTGCTACAAAATGGTGGAAATCCTGTAGTATATATAAGTTGGGAGGGGAGGAGAGGGCGCCACACAAGGGGGGAAGTCTCCCCTTTGTGGCCGGCCAAGGGGAGGGGAATCCCCCTCCAATTCGGTCTCCCTCTCCCGTTTCCATGAGGAGAAGGGGGCGCCACCCCTATTGGGCCTTTATTGCCCAAGTGGTCTTCCACCACTTGTCCTTATTAGGCCCGTTAATATTGAATTAAATATATATTTGTTCTAAACATTTTCAGAGCATTATACCTGTGGGTGACTAGTAGTGTTGATTACATCTTATAGTTGATCACTATATGGTTTATTTGGTGGAAGATTATATGTTCAGATCCATTATGCTATTTAATACCCCTCTGATCATGAACATGTTTATCACTTGTGAGTAGTTACTTTTGTTCTTGAGGTCACAGGAGAAATCATGTTGCAGGTAATCATGTGAACTTGATATGTATTCGATATTTTGATAATATGTATGTTGTGATTCCCTTAGTGGTGTCATGTGAACGTCGACTACATGACACTTCACCATATTTGGGCCTAAGGGAGTGCATTATGGAGTAGTTATTAGATGATGGGTTGCTAGAGTGACATAAGCTTAAACCCTAGTTTATACGCAACTTCGTAAGGGACCGATTTGGATCCAAAATTTTAATGCTATGGTTAGATTCTATCTTAATACTTTTCTCGTAGTTGCGGATGCTTGCGAGGGGGTTAATCATAAGTAGGTGGTTTGTTCAAGTAACAACAACATCTAAGCACTGATCCACCCACATGTCAAATTATCAAAGTAGAGAACACAAATCAAGCCAACATGGTCAAAGTGACTAGATGAAATTCCCATGTGCCCTCAAGAACACTTTGCTTATTATAAGAAACCGTTTTGGCTTGTCCTTTCCCACAAAAGTATTGGGCTATCTTGTTGCATATTATTTGCCATTACCGTTACGTGCCCGTTACAAATTTCCTGCTATGAAATTATCTGTTACTCTAGTTTTTGCCACTCTAGTTTTTTCCCACTTTGCTTATGCCACTCTAGAATTTGACATCTCACTTTTGCCACTCTAAGTTTTTGACAATACATCACAAATGCCATTCCGTGGCAAAAACGATAATTTTTCATTTCACTTTTGCCACTCTTAGCTTTTGACGTGTATCACAATTGCCACTCTAATTTTTTTGCTTTTGCCACGGAATGGCAAAAGTGATATATCGTCAAAAGCTAAGACTCACAAAAGTGAAATGTCAAATTCTAGAGTGGCATAAGCAAAGTTGGAAAAAACTAGAGTGGCAAAAACAAAGTTTTCCCTACAATTTTAGCGCTTTCAAACATTACCTTGCTGAAAACCACTCCTCATTGGGTTTGACACCCTTACTTATCAAAAGGACTACGATTGATCCCCTATACTTGTGGGTCATCAAGACTCTTTTCTGGCGCCGTTGCCGGGGAGTGAAGCTCTCTTGGTAAGTGGATATTGATAAGGAAAAATTATTACTACGTGCTGAAATTTACTGTCACTTGTTACTATGGAAAACAATCCTTTGAGGGGTTTGTTCAGGGTATCTTCACCTCGACTGGAACCACAATTAGTCACCCCTCAACCTACTACACCTACTAAAAATATTTCTTATAAAATCCCTTCGGGTATGATAGAACAACAGCTAGCTAATCCTTATGCAGGAGTGTAGGATCGAAAGTATGTCTAGAGGGGGGGCGATGATTAGACTACTTGACCAAATTAAAACCTAGCCTTTTCCCAATTTTAAGTCTTGGCAGATTTTAGCAACTTGGCACAATTCAAGTAATCAACCTACACATGCAATTCTAAGAGTATAGCAGCGGAATGTAAAACAATTTCATATGA
Source organism: Triticum aestivum (assembly GCF_018294505.1). Taxonomy (NCBI): domain Eukaryota; kingdom Viridiplantae; phylum Streptophyta; class Magnoliopsida; order Poales; family Poaceae; genus Triticum; species Triticum aestivum. The sequence continues at coordinate 121,468,518 of NC_057806.1, forward strand.
AGGTAAAGGGAGGAGTTTGGAGGGAGCAAACGCAATGTAGACACGGAGATTTTTGGCATGGTTCTGATAGGTGGTGCTATCGTACATCCACGTTGATGGAGACTTAAACCCATGAAGGGTAATGGTTGCGCCAATCCACGGAGGGCTCCACCCACGAAGGGTCCACGAAGAAGCAACCTTGTCTATCCCACCATGGCCATCGCCCACGAAGGACTTGCCTCACTAGGGTAGATCTTCACGAATTAGGCGATCTCCTTGCCCGTACAAACTCCTTGGTTCAACTCCACAATCTTGACGGAGGCTCCCAAGTGACACCTAACCAATCTAGGAGACACCGCTCTCCAAAATGTAATAGATGGTGTGTTGATGATGAACTCCTTGCTCTTGTGCTTCAAATGATAGTTTCCCCAACACTCAACTCTCTCTCACAGGATTCGATTTGATAGAAAGATGATTTGAGTGGAAAGCAACTTGGGGAAGGCTAGAGATCAAGATTTATGTGGTTGGAATGGAATACCTTGACCTCCAAACTCCACAAAAAATGAAGAGTGGGTGGAGGGGTATATATAGCCTCCACACAAAATGTAACTGTTACACACAAATCGCCAAACTCGGTGGGACCGAATTATAAAACTCGGTCAGACCGATTTAGTTCAAAATGTGGACGTTAGGATTTTCGGTGGGACCGACATGTCAACTCGGTGGGACCGATTCCATTAGGGTTAGGGCATAATGTAATCTCGGTGAGACCGATTACACAAACTCGGTGGGACTGATTTTGGTAATAGACAAACAGAGAGTTGGTCAGGCAAACTCGGTGGGACCGATTCGCTCATCTCGGTTAGACCGAAAAATACGAAGGGAAAATAGAGAGTTTGCATTGCAATCTCGGTGGGACCGATCGCTCATCGCGGTTGGACCGAAATGTTACGAAGGGAAACAGAGAGGTTGCGATCCCATCTCGGTGAGACCGAGATCCCTATCGGTGCGACCAAAGTGACTAGGGTTTGTGGAAGTGGCTATGTCAAGTGAACTCGGTGGCGCCGGATAGAAAGTTTCGGTGGGGCCGAGTTTAACTTTTGGTTTGGGACATATGTGGATATGAGAAAGTAGTTGAGGGGTTTTGGAGCATATCACTAAGCATTTTGAGCAAGTAACTCATTAAGCAACACCTCACCCCCTTTTAATAGTTTGGCTTTCCCGATGGACTCAATGTGATGTTGGATCACTAAAAGTAAAATGTAGAGTCTTGTGCTTTGAGCTTGAGCCAATCTTTTGTCCTTAGCATTTTGCGGGGTCCACTTCCTAATCCATGCCATGCCAATCATTGAGCTTTCCTGAAATGTTTATCTTAAAATAGCATTAGCTCAATGAGCTATATGTTGTTAGGAATTACCAAAACCACCCAGGGATAGTTGCACTTTCAATCTCCCCCTTTTTGGTAATTGACGACAACATATAGATCAAAGCTTTGAAAAATGATCATAAGATTGAGAAACATCGTCGCTTTGAGAAGTGTGTGATAAGCAAGAGCTCCCCCTAAATTTGTGCATTATTTAAGATTTGCTTTTGAATGCAAATGCACAATCGGTTAGGATCATGGGTTACTCTTCCATGTCACATACATCTTGGTGGAGCGCTCAAAATGATAGAAATTAAAAGCATGCACTCATCACCAAGCAAGTGAATGATCATATATGAGATATAAAATATAGTATCATCCAAACAAGCATTAAGGTAGCAAATGTCAACCACATGATCAAACAAGTGTCTCACAAGGACATAAAGTATCTCACACAATAAAAAGTTCAACCAAAAGCAAGAGAGATAGAAAGCAAGACACTCTCTCTCAAAGCCTATGATCTATACATATTTCTCCCCCATTGGCAACAAGTTACCAAAAAGTCCGAAAATGCATAGTGCTATGCGTCTCTCAGGCTTGGTCTTCTGGAGGTGGTGTAGAGAGAACACCAAAGACGAAGGCATCTGTCGATGTAGTTGGAGCTGGTGGATTGGGTGCTGGATGTGGCACTGGAGCTGTAGCTGCTGGTGTTGACAATGTAGCTCTAGCATCTGAAATTGGCACTACAGCAGACCTCGGACCTCGTGGCACACGCTGAAAAGCATCAGTAGTTGTCTTCCCTCTCCTCTCTTTTGCTTCCTCCTGAAGCTGCTCAACTGCAGTCTGAATCTCAGTTACCTTCAGATCAAGATCATAAATTTTGTCTCAACAATCCTCTCCAGGCTCTCCTGATTCTAAGTCAGGGTGGCCAAGCCCTTCTCAATCCTCAGTGTAGCTTGAATCAAATAGCCTAATTGATCTTGCTTGCTCTTCAGGAAAACTTGAGATGCCTCTTCAACACTTGGCATCCTTGCAGCTTTCTCTGCCTTAGCTTTGGCTCTCTTCTCCTATGCTTGAACTGATGATGGTTCCTCCTCATTCATCACAACAGTGTTGTCTTCAAAATCAGGATGTAAGGGTAGATGCTCCTTGTCCAACAAATAAGTTCTTGTGCCCATCTTAGAATTAATGAGCTCCTGAATATGTGGAGCATACCCACAACTTCTCTTCTGATCATCAGTTGTCCTCTTGATTGTTTCTACAATCAAACTCATAACCTTGAACTTTCGAGGGACATCAAAGATTTGCAGCATGTTGATGGAGTGTCCTCTGATCATCTTGTGATCTCCTGACTTGGGTAGCAATGTGTGCCTTAGGATCCAGTCAATAGTAGGCAGACCATCCAACAAGAGATGTACGGATCCAAGCTTGTGAGTCTCCAAAGCTTTATCAGGGATCTCTTTGTACATGTTTGCCATGGAGTTGTGGTCTTTCTTCTTGGTGGCATACACATCCAAGTCATCTTCATGTTCTTCGGGGGCATTGATTAGCTTGGTCCATTCTTCAACGGTGGATTGGTACCTGGTACCCTCAGACATCCATACTATCCTTCCATCTGGATAGAAGTGGGCAGTGGAGTAAAACTGCATGATCAGCTCATCATTCCATTTTGTGAGCTTTTGTCCAACAAACTCATCTACTCCACATGCTTTGAAGCTGTCATATACTCCTGGGAAGTGATCTTCATTCTCCTTGATGTATTCCCAATCAACCCATTTCATGTCACATACAATGGGCTTCTTGTCAAGCAAAATTGTCTCATAGAAGTCTTGTTGTTCCTTTGTATGAAACCTGTAATCAACTGCAGTCCTCCTCCTAACAGCATAGGGATCAGATTCTCTCCACAATCTCAGTCCAGCATCTTTCTTGATGTGCATGTCCTTAGCGACTGGATGAGCATCATTATGGTCAGGAATTTTGGGCTTCAACTTCCTCAAAACATGGGATTCATCATCCTCTTCTTCAGCTTCAGGCACTGGGGCCTTGTTCTTTTCCTCAGCAGGTATACTCCTGGTATTTCTCTTGGGTTTAGAAGGCTTATGAGCAGCAACCTTGGGAGCAGATTTGGGCTTTGATGGAGTAGCCACTGATTTGATAGCATCTCCCATGAGCTTCTGAGACTTGGGAGCTAGAGCAACATCCTCTTCCGCTTCCTCTTCTTCTGGATCTCTCATAATGGAGGATCTACCAAGCACTCTGGCAGTGGTCTTCTTGACCCTTTCCTTCCTCTTCTTTCCTTCTCCGACAGCCTCTTCAGTTGGCTTGGAGGTTTCAGCAGTTGAGGCTCTAACCTTTAAGGTTGGCACCCTCTTGGCAGGGGCCTTCTTGTGCAAGTCAGGCTTAGTTGTAGAAGCTGACCCATATTCTTTCTTCAACACCTTGTTCTTGGAGCTGACTTCCTCCTCAACAGCCACATAGTCCTCATCTTTAGAATATGAGGTTATCTTCTTCCTTGACCTGGTGGCTGCTTTGGGCAAGTTACTTGGTGTGCTCCTGCTGCCATCATCAGAAGTGCTAGAGGGACTAGTGCCCTCACTCAATTGCACTTGTTCTTCAGACCTGTTCTGGCTGTCACTTTGATCAGACATCTCTGCAAACTTACTAACAGCAAACCCTGTGAATAGATATAGATGAGGTAGAGTGGATGAGCATCATAAAGTGCAGAGTTTTTGCAAAACAAATGACTTAAAAACTTAGTTTTAGTTCTCCACAGAAAGCATTTCGGAGCTACCGATTTGTAAACTCGGTGATACCGAAGCAGCTTTTGGAACCTAAACTAGTGAACTCGGTCAGACCGAGTCATAATTCGGTGGCATCGAGACTGCTAGGGTTTCACAAAGAATAGAACTCTGTCACACCGATTTGCAATTTTCGGTCAGACCGAAAATGCAAGTGCTATGGCCTAAGCCAAATCGGTGAGACCGATTTCTACAATTCGGTCGGTCCGAGATGAGTCCGGCAGAGACCTAACCCTAAATTTTCAAATCCAATCTAATCTAAAGGATGTTTTCAGTGGATGGATTGTTTGCATACGTGGTCATGATCATGGCAAAGTAATGTTCTACGAATCGGAGTTAAAAGAATAGCACAAAGGATCAAACTCATACCCTAGTTCGGCGGAGTTCGCTACGGCGGCAACAGAGGGGCAGAATTCCGTTGACGGCGATGGAAACCAGTGGCGAGAGGTCGGTGGCGGCGAGAAGACGATCCAGAGACCCGAGGCGGTAGAGCAAGATACGCGCCGGCTGAGAGATTTTGAAGAAATTTCCAAAATCTCACCCGTGGGTTTATATATCCCGACCCTGTAGGTGTGACCTAGTGGAACAACTCGGTGGCACCGAGATGCAGAATCACAAGCGGTTACTGCAACTCGGTGTGACCGAAAAGTTCAAATCGGTTGCACCGAGGTTGAAAACCTAGATCAACTTAGTGATCTTGGTGTGACCGAAATGGATGACTCGGTCATACCGAAATACACAAAGAGGTTTTGGTAGTTTAAGTCTATGACAAATCGGGGACTCCAAGTGCTCCTCACACAGAGTGGTTCGAATCTGACTTGATCAAACTTTGTGATGTAGCATGAATAGAGTTTGAGACGAACATAGAGTCCGGCACTAGGCGTAGAATCTTCGGAGTCTGGCTGCGTTCCATGGGTTTGGCTCGAGTCGATTGTCCGATGCATCCCTCAGACGGTACACTCCATCGGTCAAAACCTAGTCAATAATGAAGGGGCCTTCCCATTTGGGCTTGAGCGTGTTCTTTTTTTCTCCGGCAGGCGTAGAACTAGTTCGCCAACGTTATAGGTTTTGGCCCGTACTTCTCTGCTTTGATACCTTCAAGCCTATTACTGATAGAATGCGGAACGGGCTTTTGCCATGTCGCGCTCCTCCTCCAGGGCGTCCAAACTGTCCTGCCGATCGAGCTCAGCCTCTTTTTCTTTGTACATGCGCACTCGAGGCGAGTCATGAATTATGTCGCAAGGCAGAACTGCCTCGGCGCCGTACACCATAAAAAACGGCGTGTATCCGGTAGTGCGATTCGGCGTGGTCCGCAACCCCCATAGTATGGAGTCTAGCTCCTCTACCCAGTGCGTGTTTGATTCCTTTAAGGACCGCACTAATCTGGGTTTGATGCCGCTCATGATAAGACTATTTGCTCGCTCGACTTGACCGTTAGTTTGCGGGTGATAGATAGAAGCATAATCGAGCTTGATGCCCATGTTGTTGCACCAAAATTTCACCTCGTCGGCTGTAAAGTTCATGCCGTTGTCAGTGATGATGCTATGGGGGATGCCATAATGGTGTACAAGCCCAGATATGAAGTCTATCACCGGTCCGGATTCAACTGTTTTGACAGGTTTGGCTTCTATCCATTTGGTGAATTTATCCACCATGACCAGTAAGCATTTTTTATTATGGGTTCCCCCTTAAAGGGGTCCGACCATATCAAGCCCCCAGACCGCAAAGGGCCAAGTAATGGGGATTGTTTGGAGATCGGTAGGTGGCATATGGCTTTGGTTTGCAAAAAGCTGGCAACCGACACAATGTTGGACCAGATGCTGTGCATCCGCTCGGGCCGTTGGCCAATAGAAACTTGTACAGAAGGCCTTGCTTACAAGGGCCTGGGCTGCGGCATGATGGCCGCCGAGTCCAGCATGGATTTCTGCCAAAAGCTTCTACCCTTCCTCTTCGGAGATGCACCTTTGAAGGACTCCGGTAGTGCTTTTCTTATAAAGCTCTCCCTCATGGACCTTGTAGGCTTTAGATTACTGCACTATGCAGTGTGCCTCATTTTGGTCCTCGGGTAGTTCCTGCCTGGTTAGGTAGGCCAGGAATGGTTCTGTCCATAGGGCGATGACGGCCATTATCACGTGGGATGAAGGTGTTATTTCGATGGCAGAGCCTCCGACTGTGTCAAAGTGTTCGGTATCTAGTGTTGTAGCCAGGTCCGGACTATTGTTACCGGTGTCCCCTTCCCATACCACGGATGGCTTAAACAGTTTTTCCAGGGAGATGTTAGGTGGGACAGGGTCGCGCTTAGCGCCGATACGGGCGAGGATATCGGCCGCCTGGTTGTTTTCCCGAGCCACATGGTGGAAGTCAAGCCCCTCGAACCGAGCTGACAATTTGAGGATGGTGTTGCGATATGCCGCCATTTTCGGATCCTTGGCATCAAAGTCTCCATTTATTTGAGATATTGCAAGGTTTGAGTCCCCACGCACCTCCAGGCGTTGAATGCCCATGGAAACTGCCATTCGGAGACCGTGTAATAGGGCCTCATATTCGACTGCGTTATTGGAGTTTGTGTATAGTATTCGGAGTACGTATTGCACTGTATCTCCGGTGGGGGACGTCAGGACGACGCCAGCCCCCAGACCAGTCAGCGTTTTAGAGCCGTAGAAGTGCATGATCCAATTGGAGTATGCTCCGTACTCTTTAGGGAGTTAGGCTTCTGTCCATTTGGCGACGAAATCGGCCAGTACTTGCGAGTTAATGGCTCGCCGTGGTCTATATGTTATGTCGAACGGGAGGAGCTCGATAGCCCATTTGCCAATCCGACCCATGGCATCGCGGTTGTTTATTATGTCGTTAAGTGGTACTTCTGAGGCCACCGTAATTGAACACTCTTGAAAGTAGTGTCGTAATTTCCGGGATGCCATGAATACCGCGTGTGCTATCTTTTGATAATGTGGGTACCGTGGTTTGCATGGAGTGAGGACAGTGGATACATAATATACCGGCTTTTGAAGTGGGAATTTATGTCTGTCAGTCTCTCGTTCGACGACGAGCATTACGCTTACAACTTGGTGAGTTGCTGCTATATATAACAGCATTGGTTCGCCGACATTTGGCACGGCCAAGATTGGGTTGGTGGCCATGATGGCTTTTATTTCTTCCAATCCGGCCGTGGTTGCATCCGTCCACTCGAAGTGTTCGGCGCGCCGAAGAAGGCAATAGAGGGGGAGTGCCTTTTCTCCTAATCAGGAGATAAAGCGGCTTAAGGCCGCCACACATCCAGTTAACTTCTGGATTTGCTTGAGGTCAGTTGGGATAGCCAACTGCGATAGAGCCCGGATCTTAGCCGGATTTGCTTCAATTCCTCTACTGGAGACGATAAAGCCCAGGAGCTTTCTGACGGGTACGCCGAAAACGCATTTTTCCAGATTGAGCTTAATGTCGTATGTTCGGAGATTGTCGAACGTGAGCCTCAAGTCATCTATTAAGGAGTCAATGTGTCTAGTTTTAATGACCACATCACCGACGTATGCCTCCACTGTTTTGCCGATCTTCTTTTCCAGACATGTCTGAATCATGCGCTGATAAGTTGCACCGGCATTTTTGAGCCCGAAGGGCATTGTGTTAAAACAGAAGGGGCCGTATGGAGTGATAAATGTCATTGCGGCTTGATCGGACTCCGCCATCTTAATTTGGTGGTAACCGGAGTATGCACCGAGGAAGCACAATGAGTCGTGTCCTGCGGTAGCGTCGATAATTTGATCGATGCGAGGGAGGGGGAAGGGATCCTTTGGGAAAGCCTTATTAAGGTCCATGAAGTCGACACATAGGCGCCAGGACTTGTCATTCTTTGGTACCATCACCAGGTTTGCTAGCCAGTCTGGATGCTTTATTTCTCTAATGAATCCGGCCTCCAGTAACTTGGCTAGCTCCTCTCACATGGCTTCTCGCTTAGGTTCGGAGAAACACCGAAGAGTCTGCTTGACCGGCTTGAATCCCTTTAGAATGTTAAGGCTATGCTCGGCCAGCCTGCGCGGGATTCCTGGCATGTCTAAAGGATGCCAGGCAAATATGTCCCAATTCTCGCACAGGAACTCCCGTAGTGCGGCGTCTACAGCGGGGTTTAACTATGCCCCAATGGATGCTGTTTTTGTGGGGTCCATTGGATGGACTTGGAATTTGACTATTTCATCCGCTAGTTTAAAATACGTGGACTTGGATCTTTTGTCTAGTATCATGTCGTCCTTGTCCACTGTGGAGCGCAGCGCGGTTAATTCCTCCGCCATAAGGGCTTCGGATAATGCCTCGAGGCCAGTGCGGCTGTTTTGTTCTCGGCGCGGAGTGCTATGTCCGGATCACTAGCTAGAGTGATGATTCTATTGGGCCCGGGCATTTTGAGCTTCATGTACCTATAATGGGGTATGGCTTGGACGATCATGAATGCCTCCCGCCCTAGAAGGGCATGGTATCCGCTACTGAACAGGGCCACTTGGAATGTAATTTCTTCGGACCTGTAATTCTCCAGGGTGCCGAATACCGCATCTAGTGTGATTTTCCCAGTGCAATGTGCCTCCCGACTAGGGATGATTCCTCGGAAGGTCGTGCTGCTTTGCTCAATACGGTTTCTGTCTATTTCCATTTTTTGAAGAGTCTCCTCATAAATGAGGTTTAATCCGCTGCCGCCATCCATGAGCACTTTAGTGAGCCGAAAGCCGTCCACAATTGGACTGAGGACCAAGGCGGCTGGTGCTCGGGCTGTTCGGAATTTAGATTCGTCACTGGCATTGAAGGTGATAGCCGTGTTGCTCCATGGATTTATTGCTGCCACGTGGCAGACTTCGGCAAGGTTGCGGAGTGCTCGCTTACGCCTATTATTTGAGGCGAAGGTCTTGAAGACTATCAATACTGTATTGTTATCCATGGGATGGTGCTCTGAGGTGTTTTGGATGAGGAGATCCTCACCGCTCTTGGCCACCTGCCGGAGTACCCAACATGCTCTAAGGCCGTGTGTTGGTATGGTATCCGCTGTACTATGAATTTTCCAGGGCCCGTTAAGCCATCCCTCCAATACGGTTCCATGCCCTGTAGTGGGCTTTTGCTTCTTTGTAATTGAGTCGGGTGACTTATGAGAGTGCACCCTTTTAGTTTGGACTGGGGGTTTTGTCAGAGCCGGATTATCCCAAAATTTTGTTTGGGTTTTCCAGGTGCTTTCCATTGCACAGTACTTCCGTACTATGGCCGCCAAGTAAGCGAAGTGTGCTATGTCACGGTGACTTATGGCGTTGAGGATTCCCTTGTCTGTGCAATTATTGCAAAAGAACGAAATTGCATCTTCCTCGCGACAGTCCTTGACCTTGTTCATTACAAGGAGGAATCTGGTCCAATAGTGATGTACTGTCTCTTGGGGCTCTTGCCAAATGTGGGAAAGATTGTTTGTATCTAGGTGGGTGGGCAGATTTAAGTCCAGACCTTGACCTAATCTGAGACCCCGGGGCGGGGGAGTTTCCGATCTTGGAAGTTCGGGCTCTGGGATGTTGCCCCACAGTTTCGGCATGCAGCCTGATTCTAGGTTCAGGGTTAGGGCGATGTCCTCCCGTGGGTGGGTATCCGGCTCGGAGAGCTCGGGAATCTGGACATAGTTCGTCCGCAGGATAGAGGGAGAATCGCCGCATTGCTCCTCCACCACCGCTATCTGATGGGTGACCAGCGGACAGTTAATCTCCGTTTGGTCGAGTTTAAGCCCAATCCGATCGTAGTCCATAGTGACTCCCAGAGCGGAGATGCGATCCAAGAGCTCGTTCAAAGAGGAGAGCTCCATTGGATCCATCTTCTTGGTGAATTTTGAGCCGATGTGGAGGCTATTTTCGATGACCCGAGAAGTCATCGTCGGCGCAGCGGCCGAGCGGGCGGTCATGATGAAGCCACCTAGTCGGAGAGTTTGGCCTACAGCCAGGGCTCCCGCAGAGGTGATGTTGTCCTTGACAACGAGATGAGCCATCCCTCTTTATGATGACAACACAGTGGAACTCTCAATGAAAGCACCAATGTCGGTGTCAAAACCGACGGATCTCGGGTAGGGGGTCCCTAAATGTGCGTCTAAGGCGGATGGTAACAGGAGGCAGGGGACACAATGTTTACCCAGGTTCGGAACCTCTCGATGGAGGTAATACTCTACGTCCTGCTTGATTGATCTTGATGATATGAGTATTACAATAGTTGATCTACCACGAGATCATAGAGGCTAAACCCTAGAAGCTAGCCCATGGTATGATTGTATGTTGTCCTACGGACTAAACCCTCTGGTTTATATAGACACCGGAGGGGGCTAGGGTTACCCAAAGTCAGTTACAAGGGAGGAGATCTAATATCCGTATTGCCAAGCTTGCCTTCCACGCCAAGGAGAGTCCCATCCAGACACGGGACGAAGTCTTCAATCTTGTATCTTCATAGTACAACAGTCCGGCCAAAGGATATAGTCTGGCTGTCTGGAGACCCCCTAATCCAGGACTCCCTCAGTTTGATATTCCTTTCCTATGAAACTCAAAAACAAGGAAAAAAATAGAAACTAGCACTAGGCTCTAGGTTAATAGGCTAGTCCCAAAAATCATATAAAATGGCATATAAATGCATATAAAACATCCAAGATAGATAATATAATAGCATGGAACAATGAAAAATTATAGATACGTTGGAGATGAATCAATCATCCCCAAGCTTAATTCCTGCTCGTCCTCGAGTAGGTAAATGGTAAAAACAGAATCTTTGATGTGGAATGCTACCTAACATAGTTATCCATGTAATTTTCCTTATTGTGGCATAAATATTCAGATCCATAAGATTCAAAACAAAAGTTTAATATTGACATAAAAACAATAATACTTCAAGCATACTAACAAGGCAATTATGTCTTGTCAAAATAACATGGCCAAAGAAAGCTTATCCCTACAAAATCATATAGTCTGGCTATGCTCCATCTTCATCACACAAAATATTTAAATCATGCACAACCCCGATGACAAGCCAAGCAATTGTTTCATACTTTTGATGTTCTCAAACATTTTCAACTTTCACGCAATACATGAGCGTGAGCCATGGACATAGCACTATAGGTGGAATAGAAGGTGGTTGTGGAGAAGACAAAAAAAGGAGATAGTCTCACATCAACTAGGCGTATCAACGGGCTATGGAGATGCCCATCAATAGATATCAATGTGAGTGAGTAGGAATTGCCATGCAACGGATGCACTAGAGCTATAAGTTTATGAAAGCTCAAAAATAAACTAAGTGGGTGTGCATCCAACTTGCTTGCTCATGAAGACCTAGGACAATTTGAGGAAGCCCATCGCTGGAATATACAAGCCAAGTTCTATAATGGAAAATTCCCACTAGTATATGAAAGTGACAACATAGGAGACTCTCTATCATGAAGATCATGGTGCTACTTTGAAGCACAAGTGTGGTAAAAGGATAGTAGCATTGCCCCTTCTCTCTCTTTCTCTCATTTTTTTGTTTTTTGGGCCTTCTCTTTTTTAGCCTTTTCTCTCTTTTTTTATTTACTACATGGGATAATGCTCTAATAATGAAGATCATCACACTTTTATTTACTTACAACTCAAGAATTACAACTTGATACTAGAACAAAATTTGACTCTATATGAATGCCTCCGGCGATGTACTAGGATGTGCAATGAATCAAGAGTGACATGTATGAAAGAATTATGAACGGTGGCTTTGCTACAAATACAATGTCAACTACATGATCATGCAAAGCAATGAAATTGATGATGTGTGTCATAGCAAACGGAAGGGCGGAAAGTTGCATGGAAATATATCTTGGAATGGCTATGGAAATGCCATAATAGGTAGGTATGGTGGATGTTTTGAGGAAGGTATATGGTGGGTTTATGGTACCGGTGAAAGTTGTGCGGCACTAGAGAGGCTAGCAAGGGTGGAAGGGTGAGAGTGCATATAATCCATGGACTCAACATTAGTCATAAAGAACTCAGATACTTACTACAAAAATCTATTAGCCATCAAAACAAAGTACTATGCACATGCTCCTTGGGGGATAGATTGGTAGGAAAAGACCATCGCTCGTCCCCGACCGCCACTCATAAGGAAGATAATCCAAAAATATCTCATGCTCCAACTTCGTTACATAACGGTTCACCATACGTGCATGCTACGGGACTCAAAAACCTCAACACAAATATTTCTAAAATTAACAACTACTCACTAGCATGACTCTAATATCACCATCTTCATATCTCAAAACAATAATAAGGAATCAAACTTCTCATAGCATTCAATGCACTTTATATGAAAGTTTTTATTATATCCCCCTTGGATGCCCATCATATTAGGACTAAATTCATAACCAAAGCAAATTACCATGTTGTTTAAGACTCTCAAAATAATATAAGTGAAGCATGAGAGTTCAACAATTTCATCAAAATAAAACTACCACCATGCTCTAAAAACATAAAAGTGGAGCACTAGAGCAAATGACAAACTACTCCAAAAGATATAAGTTAAGATCAATGAGTAGTCGAATAATTATGTAACTATGTGAAGACTCCCTCTCATAAATAAAATTTCAGATCTTAAGTACTTTATTCAAACAACAAGCAAAACAAAATAAAATGTCATTGCAAGGATAGCACATATCATGTGAAGAAGCAAAATTTAGGTTCAACCAAAACTGACCGATAGTTGTTGAAGAGGAAAGGTGGGATGCCTACCGGGGCATCCCCAAGCTTAGATGATTGAGACTTCTAGAAATATTCACTTGTGATGTCTTGGGCATCCCCAAGCTTGAGCTTTTGTGTCTCCTTAATTCCTTTCAAATCACGGTTTCCCTAAATCTTAAAAGCTTCATCCACACAAAACTCAACAAGAACTCGTCAGATAAGTTAGTATAAATCCATGCAAAACCTTATCATTCTCTACTGTAGAAAATCACTAAAATTATAATTTGACAGTGCATTCTAAATGCCTCTGCATATTTAACACTCCTATCATCAAAAAGAATCATTAAACAAGCAAACATATGCAAACAATGCAAACATAACAGCAATCTGTCTAAACAGGATAGTCTGTAAAGAATGCAAGAGGAACCATACTTCTTTAACTCCAAAAATTCTGAAAAATTACCACATTGTGGAAAATTTCTTGTTACTCATTGTGTTCTGACTATTCATAAATATTCAAAACATAATAGCAAACCTTCTGTTTTCAAACATCAACATATGGACTTGCAAAATAAGGATGGTAAAGGCTATACTTGACCTTTTCATTTAAATAAAAGATGCAAAACATTACTCTAAATAATAGAAAGCAAATCCTAATAAAGGAAAATGACGCTCCAAGCAAAACACATATCATGTGGTGAATAAAAATATAGCTCCAAGTAAGGTTACCGATAGACGAAGACAAAAGAGGGGATGCCATCCGGGGCATCCCCAAGCTTAGGCTCTTGGTTGTCCTTGAACATTACCTTGGGGTGCCTTGGGAATCCCCAAGCTTAGGCTCTTTACACTCCTTATTCCTTAGTCCATCAAAACTTTACCCGAAACTTGAAAACTTCACACCATAAAACTTAACAGAAAACTTGCAAGCTCCATTAGTAAAATCAACCAAATCACCACTTAGGTACTGTCAAGACAAGATTCATAATTTTTCTCACATGATGCCTATTGTACCCTATCATTTCTACAATTTTTATTAAGAAATATAAGCCATAGAAACTAGAAAATAATCAAACTATGCATGAAAAACAGAACCTGTCAAAAACAGGACAATCTGTAGTAATCTGTAACTCTCGAATACTTCCGTAACTCCAAAAATTCTGAAAAATTAGGACAACCTGAGAAATTTGTTTGTTAATCCTCTGTATAAATAATCCGTATTTTATCACGCTTCTGTTAAAAATGAGAATTGTTTCCCTGAGCGCAAAAGTTTCTGTTTTTCAGCAAGATCAAATCAACTATCACCATAGATCATCCCAAATGTCTTACTTGGCACTTTATTGAAACAAAAGCTATAAAACATGATTACTACAGTAGCTTAATCATGTGAAAACACAAAAACAGTAGGTAATTGTGTTGGGTTGTCTCCCAACAAGCACTTTTCTTTAATGCCTTTCTAGCTAGGCATGACGATTTCAATGATGCTCACATAGACGATAAGAATTGAAACATAACGGGAACATCATGAAGCTTATGACTAGCACATTTAAGTCTAACCCACTTCCTATTCATGGGGATTTTTTGAGAAAACAATTCATGGGAACAAGAATCATATAGCGTAGGAAGGCAAAACAAGTGCAACTTCAAGATTTTCAACACATAGAGAGGAAACTTGATATTATTGCAACTCCTACAAGCATATATTCCTCCCTCATAATATTTCAGTAGCATCATGAATGAATTCAACAATATAGCTATCACACAAAGCATTATTTTCATGACGCACAAGCATAGAAATTTTATTACTCTCCACAAAAGCAAAATTCTTCTCATTCATAGCAGTGGGAGCAAACTCAACAAAATAACTATCATGAGATTGGAAATTAAAATCTAGATGACAAGTTTCATGGTTATCGTTAATCTTTATAGCATACATGTCATCACAATAATCATCATAGATAGCAACTTGGTTCTCATAATCAATTGAAACCTCTTCCGAAATATTGGATTCATCACTAAATAAAGTCATGACCTCTCCAAATGCACTTTAATAAATATTATAAGATTCAACACCAACAAAAATAGTGGGATCATTACTTCCTAATGTTGACACTCTTCCAAGCCCACTTTCATCAATATAATCATCATAAATAGGAGGCATGCTATCATCATAATATCATCTTCATCAAACATAACATCCCCAAGCTTGTAGCTTTGTATATCATTAGCATCATGGATATTCAAAGAATTCATACTAACAACATTGCAATCATGCTCATCATTCAAAGATTTAGTGCCAAACATTTTAATGTATTCTTCTTCTAACACTTTGGCACAATTACCGGAATCCTTATTTTCACGAAAGACATTAAAAAGATGAAGCATATGAGGCAACCTCAATTCCATTTTTTGTAATTTTCTTTTATGGACTAAACTAGTGATGAAACAAGAAAATAAAAGATTCGATTGCAAGATCTAAAGATATACCTTCAAGCACTAACCTCCCCGTCAACAACGCTAGAAAAGAGCTTGATGTATACTACGCAACCTTCTTGTAGAATCGTGCTGGGCCTCCAAGCGCAGAGTTTTGTAGGACAGTAGCAAATTTCCCTCAAGTGGATGACCTAAGGTTTATCAATCCATGGGAGGCGTAGGATGAAGATGGTCTCTCTCAAACAACCCTGCAACCAAATAACAAAGAGTCTCTTGTGTCCCTAACACACCCAATACAATGGTAAATTGTATAGGTGCACTAGTTCGGCGAAGAGATGGTGATACAAGTGCAATATGGATAGTAGATATAGGTTTTTGTAATCTGGAAATATAAAAACATCAAGGTAACTAGTAGCAAAAGTGACCAAAAATGGTATTGCAATGCTTGGAAACAAGGCCTAGGGTTCATACTTTCACTAGTGCAAGTTCTCTGAACAATGATAACATAATTAGATCTTATAACTGTGACACTCCAAAAATTTTATTTGGTTTTCAGCAAAAACTTTGTGGTTTTTGAAAAGAGGCCATTTAAAATTTTCCAGAAAACCTTCCTCTTAAAAACTTCCTTTTCTTTGGCAAGGATTTTATTTTTCTTCAAACTATGGTGTTTGATCTTTTGAAACTTCTTCTCTGTTGGTTCCCTCTCAAATTTATTTTTGGGAGTTTAATTTTTTTCTTTTAAAAAGAAACTCTATGAAAATTTGGGATTTTCATATCTTGGAAACCACCCATGACTTTGTATTTTGCCCATGTGGTAAAACCCCTCCAAAACCTCCCCTCCTCCTTGTAATCAACCTAAGTTCTCTGTCCCAACTAATCCAAGCAAGTTTTGGATTTTATTCTAATTTTCTTTCCCCTCAAATCTTTTCTGCAAATTATTTGGAGCCTGAGAGATTTTCAAAGCAAGTACCCTTTTGCATTTGAGTTTTGACCTCAAACCAACTCTCCTGGATGGTCCTTTGTACCCACAACCCAGAACCATCTTGATCCACTCCTCCTCTTTTCAAATTTTTCAAATTTCAGTCTCTGCAAGTTTGGACCAGATTTGCCAAATTTGGTGAAATTCATATCTACACTTCTTCTAAAATTCCACCAAAATTCAGGCAGCCTACTGGAGCAATGAGTAGCCACTCCACCAAGTTTCAGCTCAAGGAAAAATCCCTAGATGCCTAGATCATTCTGTCGAACACCTTGCATGCACTGTTCTGTTCATCTTCAGTTAAGTTCAGAAATTCAGTGTCGTTTTTCCTTCGTCAGACTCGGTCACGCGGCCACAGTGCGCCCTGGCGCGTTGCACGCAGCCTCTTCCCCTTGACCAGCACCCCGCACGCACGCTTGGCCGATTCCTGGCGTCGGTAGCGACGAGCCTCGCCGGCGTTGGAAGCTTCTGCGGTGGCTGCACCTTCCGTGGCGGCCAGCGAGGGCCCGAGCCCGCTCGCCACGCCACCCGGCGCCGCCCAACGCCCCCTGGCTCTCCGCGTGTCCCTGCCATGCCAACGCACGCCCGTGGCACCGTCGCCGTGGCCCGGCAAGCACGGAACGTGCTCCCTGCCGCCGACGGGCCGCGCCACCCCCGTTCCGTCGAGCTCGCCCTAAACACCCAAATCCCGGCTAGTTTAGCACCCAAACGGACCCAGTGAACCCCCACGACGGCGCTCGACCCCTAAACCTCCCCGACCAAAGCACTGCGCCGCCGTAACCTTCACCGGAGATCCCCGTTCACGGCCACCGCCTCGGATCGCCTATAAAAAGGACCCCGAGCTCGCTCACGACCCCCACACCCTCACTGCACCTCTCCAAGACCCTGCCAAGCCACCAGGAGGACCTCGAGGAGGTCTCCTCCCCCGACTCCGGCCGCCCCGTTCCGCCTCGGCCTCCACCTCGATTCGCTCCGGTGAGGCCGTCGCCGGCGCCCAAACCCCGTCAGTTACCCCCTCTAGCTACCAGAAGTCTAACCCCCTCCTCAATTTGGCCTTCGCAGCTCCATCCGACGAGACCCTCGACCACCCGAACCGCCGTCCGCCGGAGCAAGGCTCGCCGTCGACGTGGTGCTCGCCGACCGCCACCACCACCACCAACCGACGCGGAAGGGCGCCCTGAACACGGAGGTACCCTCCGATCTTCCTGCCTCGCCGTGGATCGCCGCCGGCGACCACCGCGGCTCTCGGGCGCCGACGAGCTTCGTCCCCCGTTTGAAAGTTTAAACCTGACGAGTGGGACCCGCCCGTCAGCCTCTCAGATCCTTTTAAACGAATCGTTTTCTGAAAACGCCTTCGGGCAAAATACGCTTTCCCCTCTGGGCTGGCGTATTCAAGACTGGAACGTTTTCTGTTTTTATAAGCTAGCCCCTGGAAATCTTCTGTTTCATTACAGATGAGTCCCTGGACAAAAACCTTTATAACTTTTAAACAGAAAAGTATTTTTGATTGATTCTTTTTCTGTCCTCTTTAAAATTTTGTCTAGTTTTTTATCAGATTTATTTGAAAAATATTTGGAATACTTTTTGTGCACCTCTTGGTATTTACGATAGCGCATATATTTTCTTTATACCGTAGATACCGAAGGAGGTGACGGAGCCGCGAACTTCACCGAGCTAGGCTCCGACTACTCCGAACCAGGCAAGCATGTTTGAACTTTTGATATGATGATTGTTTTGGCATGTTTGCATTAAGTAGTTTATGGCATGTTGATGAACATACCGACGAATGTCCTGTTACCTGAGACGATGAGGCAAGTGAGTTTCGAAAATCCATGAGTGGATGGATGTGAGTATGCATGGCCATGTGTTGGCATGAGGATGGGTAAGATGGCAGTGTTGTAGCATGCCAGGCTTATGCCAGACTATGTGACTTCAATGTCAACTCGTATCATTCCAGTTCCTTCCATTCTTCCTTCCTTGTACTACCACATGTTTTCCGCAAGGAATATGGCTTAGTAAGTTGTAAACCGCTTTCCTGGTACACACCAAAAAGGAGAGGCCGTGATGATGGTTCCATGGCCCTGGATTAAAGCCAGTCATCCGGTCAGGGGGCATGGGTGTTTCCGGTTGGGACCGAGAGGGGGGCACCCCTTAGAGCGCGCGTATATAAATTTGATCCCATGCTATTCGAGATTGTGATCTCCCCGTCTCAAAAGTTTTTCTTGGACGATGTCTAGGGTGATTCCTAGCATCGAGAGGTAGGATGGGTGTGTACTGGTTAGCTGTGTTTTCTTCCGAAATACCGTAAACGGAACTAGTCCTTCGTGACTACGGAAATCCGTTGGCTGTGGGAAAAATTTTGTACAAACTCTGCAGAGTCATATATTCCTTCGAATCATCTATTCCATGTCCAAGTTCGATATTAACTTATCTTGACCAAATGTCAGTTTTGATGACAGAGACTCCGGTGAACCGCATGAGTGCTAAGTCCGGTTAAATGATTATTCCTGTGGATGGACTAACCCGTTTATTCTCATGAATTGAATATTTATTATGAGCATTATTTCCTTGTGAATAAAAGCCCTTTATGTGGTGTCGCTAAGACGCCCGACTGTGGCATCTCTTTTAAAGCCCTTTCTGTGATGTCGCCCCGACGTCCGACTGTGGCATTCCTTTTAAAGCCCTTTATGTGGTGTCGCTAAGACGCCCGACTGTGGTATTTCTTTTAAAGCCCTTTCTGTGATGTCGCCCCGACGTCCGACTGTGGCATTCTTTTAAAGCCCTTTATGTGGTGTCGCTAAGACGCCCGACTGTGGTATTTCTTTTAAAGCCCTTTCTGTGATGTCGCCCCGACGTCCGACTGTGGCATTTCTTTTAAAGCCCTTTATGTGGTGTCGCTAAGACGCCCGACTGTGGTATTTCTTTTAAAGCCCTTTCTGTGATGTCGCCCCGACGTCCGACTGTGGCATTTCTTTTAAAGCCCTTTATGTGGTGTCGCTAAGACGCCCGACTGTGGCATCATTTCCTTATATTTATTTGTTCACCTTTCGAGGCGTCGCTTCAGACACCCGATCGGTCTTCATTTATGTTTTGTGGGATTTCAGGCGGACTACCGCCGTTTCCCTTTTACTTACCTCGTTATGCTAATTTTTGAATGTACATTGGTGAATTAATCATGACGCATTCATGCATGCATTTGTTATATCTTACGTCCGAACTGTCTTGCGAGTACTTTCAAAGTACTCACTGGCTTGTTGATTTGGCCAGATGCTGACGAAGGCGATCTCATGGATGAAGAATTTGATAGCGAGTCCGACGCCTAGAGGAGTCCCAGTCAGTCTCGTACGACCCTGGATTTGGTCACTGTATTATATCCGCTTCCGCTACCAAATAAATTCATCGAGCCTCACCTCGACGCTCGATGAGATGACAGTTTTAGAGACTTGTATCTCTCTCCCCGCTGTGTTTCTCCACCACCGCCCTATCCTCGAGTCAGTAGTATGCCTCCACACCACTGTGTCATGTCCGCCATTATGTATATTTATTGGCGTGCTTGTAATAATTTGGTTGAGCAACCGTAGTTCGACCCTGTAATATATTTCATGCTACTGGCTTATTGTATCAAGAATTTGTCTACCAGTGAGGAGGATTTCTCTCATACTGGACTCAAAAGATTGGTTTCTCAATAAATATTTTTATTGGAAAACCGGTCGTGACAAGCTTGGTATCAGAGCCAGGCTGACTGTAGGAAGCCACTAGGTGCGATCGCTAATTGGTTATTAGCTTGATTGAGCCTTTTCATATTTTCTTGATTGTAGTCATTTTCTGTCAGTCGGCATAAATTTATGATCTGACCATGCAGAATTTTTGCCTACTTTTGTAGATGGCCGACAACAGCTGCGAGTCTCAGACCTTCGCCAACGTGCCCGATGGGTTCATCAAGCTTCTTTCCTTCATCGTTCAGGTCGCGATGGGGCCATCTGTGCGCCCAGTCTTCACACTCTGCCAGCACCGAGTCAACGACAGTCTGACCATGCACCAGGCCACGGTGCAGTTCAAGGGAGGGCGTGGTGAGTTACGCCGCTTCCGGTTCTTGGGAAGAGCCATGCCTACGGAGAGGCATGCTATGCAGATGGCAGCCCGCGAGGCGATAGCTCGTCTCAGGGATGTCCTCCCCGTGATGAAAGACTCGTCGTTACCGTTATCTTCCATGCCATGTGCCTTACACCTGTCACTACGCATTCTCCTGCCCCAGAGGAGAACGAGACGAGGCTTTTGAGATGCTCATTGAGTATCTCCGGGCCCTGGAGGCAGCCTTCGACAACCTGGTGGACGACTTCGTGGCTGCCCGCATGGACTCAGTTCATGGCTGTGCTGCCAACAGGAGGGAGCTCCTACCCACCGCACCGCCACTGACTTTGGTCTCGTCCTCAGCATCTTATACGCCTACTCGTCGCCTACCTTCTACCGAAGAATTCAACCAAGTCATTGCGCCCACTCCAGCGCGCACTGCACCACCCTTCGCGCCCACTCCTGTTCGTGTTGTTCCGCCCCTGGCACCCGCTCCGTCCACTCTGCGCAACACTACACGTATGGAGCCTATTAGCGAGGAGGAAGTCGAGTCCCCAACCTCGCTACGCCTCGCCCTCGGCAGGGCAAAGGAGGTCGTCAACATCTCCGCCTGAGTACGCTTAGCCGCCATGTAATGTACCGCTTTGTATGATATGTTTATATGTACATAGGTTGTGAGAAGTAGCCTGTTTGCGCATCATGTAGGATCTGGAGAAGTGCACTAGCCTAAATAACATGTCAGGATTATGTACGCATATCCTGAGTGATGTATTGTATAATTACCGCCCGCGTGTAAGATATGTAATGAGCAGTCCTTCTCCGTGCGCAAGTCGATTTGTTTTTCTTAAGTAAGCTTGGTTATTTAATTTTATTTGCCAGCTTTATGCATTTATGGATTTGTTTTTGCGACTCTTTCTGCTTTTCTTATGGGTTTTACAAATATATCCCCAGAGTGAAAAATGTCTCGTCCTTGGACTCGCTCCATGCCAACTCCACCAGAGGAAAATTATGATACACAACCCAGCAACGAGTTCACTCAGGGACAGTCAAGCCAACAGGGCAGTGAATCGGCACTTTCACAAATGTGCCGCCTTTATGAGCAGAGTCAGCAACAACATCGGGAAATGATGAACCAAGTCATCAACATGGGAAATCACCATGGACAGTATCAGCAGCATTCCAAGTTATCTGAGCTACAGAAGACCCGTCCCCAAACATTTTCTCATACTGACAAGCCTCTTGAAGCCGAGGATTGGCTTCGAGATATGGAGAGAAAATTAATTATTGCAAAATGTTCAGATCTCGAGAAAGTACTATATGCTCCACACTATCTCACAGGAGCAGCTGCATCATGGTGGGAGAATTTTCTGCACATGCACCCCAACGAAAATGATATAACCTGGGATGATTTCAAGGAAGGTTTCCGTGGTGCACACATTCCCAAGAGTATTATGAAAATTAAGAAGAGAGAGTTCGATGACCTCAAACAAAGGAACATGACAGTGTCAGAATACAACGGTCAATTTACTCTATTGTCCCGCTATGCCAATGAAGAACGTATGACTGAAAGCAAGAAGATGGAGAAATTCCTTGACGGTCTGGCGCCCGCGCTTAAATGCCAACTGGTAGTTCACACTTTTCCAGATTTTAAGACACTAGTGGACAAAGCTATTACTCTGGAAAATGAGAGACGTAGCTTGGAGGATTTACGTAAGCGAAAAAGAGACCAGACTACTCTTGCACGCAACCACCGAAGCAGGACAGATTTTCAGAAAGGTGGGACACACAAACCTACAACAAACATCTCTCGCCCAACCAAGAATTTCCATGCAAGGGACAAAGAGTTCACATATCGCCCAGGCGTTACTTGCTACGCTTGTGGAGAAGAAGGGCACTACGCCAAACAGTGCCCCAAGCCAAGGAACTCGACCCCGAAGCCAAACAATGGTGGAAATAATTCAGCGCCCAAGCGCAACAATTTCAACCCCAACAACAACCACAGGAAGGGTCATCTAAACCACGTGACCAAAGAAGAAGCACAAAATGCTCCGGATATCGTACTCGGTACGTTTCCTGTCAACACAATACCTGCAACGGTTTTGTTTGATTCTGGAGCTTCTCACTCATTCATTTCGAAAAGTTTTGCTTTGCAAAATAATTTTTCGATGTTTCCCTTGGAAAAATCCATGATCATCAAGTCCCCTGGGATTCAGCAAGTTACTCAGAGTTACTGTCAGAATGTGGTCATTGAGTTCGAAGGATTGAAATTTTTCGCCAATCTTATTGTGTTGGAAAATAAAGGACTGGATGTCATCCTAGGGATGGACTGGTTAACCACCAACAAAGGTTTTATTGACTGTTTCAACCGGACCGTAATTCTCACGCACCACCACGGGAAGACAATAAAAGTATCAGCCAAGGAAAGAAAAATACCCCGGCAGCCGAGATTGAATAAGGTGGACGTTTCTGAGTTAAGCAAGGTTCCAGTAGTATGTGAATTTCCAGACGTATTTCCCGAAGAACTACCAGGCATGCCACCAGACCGAGAAATAGAATTCAGCATTGAGCTAGCACCAGGAACCACCCCCATATACAAGAAACCATACAGAATGGCACCATCCGAGTTGATCGAGTTGAAGAAACAAATAAAGGAATTACTGGACAAGGGATACATTCGAGCCAGCTCCTCACCTTGGGGATCACCAATTTTATTTGCCAAAAAGAAGGATGGAACATTAAGATTGTGCATAGACTACCGAGCACTTAACATGGTCACAGTCAAGAACAAATACCCGATGCCACGAATAAATGATTTATTTGATCATCTCGCTCAGGCCAAGGTATTCTCAAAGATTGACTTAAGGTCAGGATACCATCAATTAAAAGTGCGAACAGAAGATATCCCCAAAACAGCCTTCACCTCCAGATATGGACTATATGAGTTCACAGTTATGCCTTTTGGATTAACAAACGCCCCCGCATATTTTGTTCACCTCATGAACAAAGTATTTATGAAGTTTATGGACAAGTGCGTTGTGGTATTTATCGATGATATTCTGATATACTCCAAAACACCAGAAGAGCACGCAGAACATCTCAGGATTGTGCTAGGAGAACTCAGGAAACATCAATTGTATGCCAAGTTCAGCAAGTGCGAATTTTGGCTAAGACAAGTAGGCTTTCTAGGTCACGTGCTGACCCAAGACGGTATCGCAGTGGACCCGGAGAAAGTTAGGGCCATACTTGACTGGAAGGCACCAGCCAGCATAACGGACATACGAAGTTTCTTGGGAATGGCAGGATACTACTGCAGATTTATTGAAGGATTCTCCACTCTAGCCAAGCCAATGACGCAGTTGCTCAAGAAGGACAAGAAATTTGAATGGACAGAAGCCTGCGAAAAAAGTTTCCAAGAGTTAAAACAGAAATTAATCACAGCACCGGTATTAATTGTGCCAGACATACACAAAAACTTTCAGGTGTATTGTGACGCATCCCGAAAAGGTCTCGGGTGCGTGTTGATGCAAGAAGGCAAGGTTGTCGCATACGCTTCACGACAACTCCGCAAGCATGAGGAAAATTATCCCACTCATGACTTAGAAATGGCAGCAGTCATTCATGCACTTAAGGAATGGAGGCATTTCTTACTTGGGAATCGATGTGAAATATACACGGACCATAAAAGTCTCAAATATATTTTCACACAGCCAGAACTAAACTTACGGCAACGACGCTGGTTGGAATTGGTAAAGGATTATGATGTTGGTATCCACTATCATCCAGGGAAAGCAAATGTAGTGGCCGATGCTCTTAGTCGAAACCCCAGCTCCGACGAAAACAGAAGTTTGAGACCCGAATTCCAACAAGAATTTGCCAAACTCAACTTGTTAATGATCGCGGGAGGCACCATATCAAACTTGGAAATAAAGCCCGACCTTGTGGAGAGAATTAAAGAAGCTCAGCCTGGTCACCCCAGCATTGAAGGAATTAAAAGAAAGGTGAGTATGGGCAAGGCCTCGGAATTTGTCATAGGCGATGATGGAATATTATGGTACGGGGACAGACTCTGCGTGCCAAACATAGAGGACCTCAGACAGCAAATCCTAGCTGAAGCACACACCACTCCATATTCAATCCACCCTGGAGGAACCAAAATGTATAAGGATATTCAGGAAAGATTTTGGTGGCACGGTATGAAGAGGGACATAGCCACATTCGTTGCATGTTGCGATTCTTGTCAACGCATAAAAGTTGAGCATCAAAAACCAGCCGGACTACTGCAACCAAACAAAATACCTGAGTTGAAATGGGATGAAATAGGGATGGATTTTATTGTCGGACTACCTCGGTCACGACACGGGAATGATGCCATATGGGTCATCACCGATAGATTAACCAAGGTGGCACATTTCATTCCAGTGAAGACAACCTACAACACTCAGAAGCTTGCCAGGATTTATCTCTCCCGTATAGTTTGTTTGCATGGAGTCCCGAAGACTATAATATCTGACAGAGGAACTCAATTTGTCTCGAGATTCTGGGATCATTTACAACAGGCTCTGGGAACTCAATTGGCCTTCAGCGCAGCCTACCATCCCTAGACTGATGGACAGACTGAACGCGTAAACCAAATTTTAGAAGACATGCTGAGAGCATGTGTCCTCACCTATGGAACCAGTTGGGAAGAAAGCCTGCCATATGCCGAGTTCGCATACAACAACAGTTACCAGGCCAGCCTGCAAATGGCACCTTTTGAAGCCCTATACGGACGGAGATGTCGTACCCTGCTAAATTGGTCAGAGACCGGAGACAGCCGTATCTTCGGCCCAGGCGTGCTCAAAGAAGCCGAGGAAAAAGTCAAGCTAATCAGGGACCGACTCAAGACCGCTCAAAGCCGACAGAAGAGTTATTACGATCAGAAACATCGTGGGGTCAATTTTGAACCCGGTGAATTTGTGTACCTACGAGTATCACCTATGAGGGGACTGCAACGGTTTAAGATTAAAGGAAAGTTAGCACCAAGATTCATTGGACCATTTTGCATAGTGGCACGAAGAGGCACTGTAGCCTACTAGCTAGACTTACCCGAAGACTTGTCCGACATTCACGACGTGTTCCATGTCTCTCAATTAAGGAAGTGCGTAAGCAAACCAGAGAGACAAGTATTCCATGAGAACATTGACGTGCAGCCAGACCTCACTTATCGGGAACGCCCAGTAAAAATATTAGAGGAGTCTGAAAGGAGAACCCGATAGAAGACCATCAAAATTTTCAGAGTTCAGTGGAGCAACCACACCGAAAGCGAAGCAACTTGGGAAAGAGAGGATTTTCTTCGGACAGAACATCCATACTTATTTAAGGATCAGCTGGAATCTCGGGGACGAGATTCTTCCTAAGGGGGTAGGTGTTGTGACACTCCAAAATTTTTATTTGGTTTTCAGCAAAAACTTTGTGGTTTTTGAAAAGAGGCCATTTAAAATTTTCCAGAAAACCTTCCTCTTAAAAACTTCCTTTTCTTTGGCAAGGATTTTATTTTTCTTCAAACTATGGTGTTTGATCTTTTGAAACTTCTTCTCTGTTGGTTCCCTCTCAAATTTATTTTTGGGAGTTTAATTTTTTTCTTTTGAAAAGAAACTCTATGAAAATTTGGGATTTTCATATCTTGGAAACCACCCATGACTTTGTATTTTTCCCATGTGGCAAAACCCCTCCAAAACCTCCCCTCCTCCTTGTAATCAACCTGAGTTCTCTGTCCCAACTAATCCAAGCAAGTTTTGGATTTTATTCTAATTTTCTTTCCCCTCAAATCTTTTCTGCAAATTATTTGGAGCCTGAGAGATTTTCAAAGCAAGTACCCTTTTGCATTTGAGTTTTGACCTCAAACCAACTCTCCTGGATGGTCCTTTGTACCCACAACCCAGAACCATCTTGATCCACTCCTCCTCTTTTCAAATTTTTCAAATTTCAGTCTCTGCAAGTTTGGACCAGATTTGCCAAATTTGGTGAAATTCATATCTACACTTCTTCTAAAATTCCACCAAAATTCAGGCAGCCTACTAAAGCAATGAGTAGCCACTCCACCAAGTTTCAGCTCAAGGAAAAACCCCTAGATGCCTAGATCATTCTGTCGAACACCTTGCATGCACTGTTCTGTTCATCTTCAGTTAAGTTCAGAAATTCAGTGTCATTTTTCCTTCGTCAGACTCAGTCACGCGGCCACAGTGCGCCCTGGTGCGTTGCACGCAGCCTCTTCCCCTTGACCAGCACCCCGCACGCACGCTTGGCCGATTCCTGGCGTCGGTAACGACGAGCCTCGCCGGCGTTGGAAGCTTCTGCGGTGGCTGCACCTTCCGTGGCGGCCAGCGAGGGCCCGAGCCCGCTCGCCATGCCACCCGGCGCCGCCCAACGCCCCCTGGATCTCCGCGTGTCCCTGCCATGCCAACGCACGCCCGTGGCACCGTCGCCGTGGCCCGGCAAGCACGGAACGTGCTCCCTGCCGCCGACGGGCCGCGCCACCCCCGTTCCGTCGAGCTCGCCCTAAACACCCAAATCCTGGCTAGTTTAGCACCCAAACGGACCCAGTGAACCCCCACGATGGCGCTCGACCCCTAAACCTCCCCGACCAAAGCACTGCGCCGCCGTAACCTTCACCGGAGATCCCCGTTCACGGCCACCGCCTCGGATCGCCTATAAAAAGGACCCCGAGCTCGCTCACGACCCCCACACCCTCACTGCACCTCTCCAAGACCCTGCCAAGCCACCAGGAGGACCTCGAGGAGGTCTCCTCCCCCGACTCCGGCCGCCCTGTTCCGCCTCGGCCTCCACCTCGATTCGCTCCGGTGAGGCCGTCACCGGCGCCCAAACCCCGTCAGTTACCCCCTCTAGCTACCAGAAGTCTAACCCCCTCCTCAATTTGGCCTTCGTAGCTCCATCCGACGAGACCATCGACCACCCGAACCGCCGTCCACCGGAGCAAGGCTCGCCGTCAACGTGGTGCTCGCCGACCGCCACCACCACCACCAACCGACGCGGAAGGGCGCCCTGAACACGGAGGTACCCTCCGATCTTCCTGCCTCGCCGTGGATCGCCACCGGCGACCACCGCGGCTCTCGGGCGCCGACGAGCTTTGTCCCCCGTTTGAACGTTTAAACCTGACGAGTGGGACCCGCCCGTCAGCCTCTCAGATCCTTTAAAACGAATCGTTTTCTGAAAACGCCTTCGGGCAAAATACGCTTTCCCCTCTGGGCTGGCGTATTCAAGACTGGAACGTTTTCTGTTTTTATAAGCTAGCCCCTGGAAATCTTCTGTTTAATTACAGATGAGTCCCTAGACAAAAACCTTTATAACTTTTAAACAGAAAAGTATTTTTGATTGATTCTTTTTCTGTCCTCTTTAAAATTTTGTCTAGTTTTTTATCAGATTTATTTGAAGAATATTTGGAATACTTTTTGTGCACCTCTTGGTATTTACAATAGCACATATATTTTCTTTATACCGTAGATACCGAAGGAGGTGACGGAGCCGCGAACTTCACCGAGCTAGGCTCCGACTACTCTGAACCAGGCAAGCATGTTTGAACTTTTGATATGATGATTGTTTTGGCATGTTTGCATTAAGTAGTTTATGGCATGTTGATGAACATACTGACGAATGTCCTGTTACCTGAGATGATGAGGCAAGTGAGTTTCGAAAATCCATGAGTGGATGAATGTGAGTATGCATGGCCATGTGTTGGCATGAGGATGGGTAAGATGGCAGTGTTGTAGCATGCCAGGCTTATGCCAGACTATGTGACTTCAATGTCAACTCGTATCATTCCAGTTCCTTCCATTCTTCCTTCCTTGTACTACCACATGTTTTCCGCAAGGAATATGGCTTAGTAAGTTGTAAACCGCTTTCCTGGTACACACCAAAAAGGAGAGGCCGTGATGATGGTTCCATGGCCCTGGATTAAAGCCAGTCATCCGGTCAGGGGGCATGGGTGTTTCCGGTTGGGACCGAGAGGGGGGCACCCCTTAGAGCGCACGCATATAAATTTGATCCCATGCTATTCGAGATTGTGATCTCCCTGTCTCAAAAGTTTTTCTTGGACGATGTCTAGGGTGATTCCTAGCATCGAGAGGTAGGATGGGTGTGTACTGGTTAGCTGTGTTTTCTTCCGAAATACCGTAAACGGAACTAGTCCTTCGTGACTACGGAAATCCGTTGGCTGTGGGAAAAATTTTGTACAAACTCTGCAGAGTCATATATTCCTTCAAATCATCTATTCCATGTCCAAGTTCGATATTAACTTATCTTGACCAAATGTCAGTTTTGATGACAGAGACTCCGGTGAACCGCATGAGTGCTAAGTCCGGTTAAATGATTATTCCTGTGGATGGACTAACCCGTTTATTCTCATGAATTGAATATTTATTATGAGCATTATTTCCTTGTGAATAAAAGCCCTTTATGTGGTGTCGCTAAGACGCCCGACTGTGGCATCTGTTTTAAAGTCCTTTCTGTGATGTCGCCCCGACGTCCGACTGTGGCATTCCTTTTAAAGCCCTTTATGTGGTGTCGCTAAGACGCCCGACTGTGGTATTTCTTTTAAAGCCCTTTCTGTGATGTCTCCCCGACGTCCGACTGTG